>NC_139037.1:11174436-11297416 GCF_964662115.1 Mustela nivalis
TTTAGTAAAATTCAATAAATAATTCTTTTAAATTAAATTATTTGTTAAAATTAAGCTGTGCTCTGGGTTTTTAAATCAAAATGAATATACTATGATAATTGGGGATATGAGAAAAAATAAATTAGCACTACTTGGAACATAGTTAATGTGTCTGAACGGATGCCAATACCTGTTTGTGAGAGGGAATAATATTCTAGTAGATGAAAGTTGCAAATTATGTTTTAATAGGTTCATATACAATGATAGGCACATTCTGATACTCATTTTCTTCTGAATACTTCAATTTGCACTGTTTTCTTCCAATAATTTCTGCTTCAATGATTGTATATTGATCTTTACTATGTATTTTTTTCCTTAAATTAAATACTCTATTTGTAAGTTGCAGGGGAGGTAGGGGATGACACACATGAAGACTCACCCAGATTCTCGTGAAACCACCCAATCTTTCATCACTATGGTGTTTCATTTTCAAAAATAATTCCTGTGGGGGTTTTTTGCCTTGAATATTCAGGAATTGGCTGTCCAATTCATTTGTATTTATTCATCTTGCTTTTTCTTCATATTTGATCTTTGTTTCTGCCTTGAGTCATTTCACAGCTAATTAATTTCTCTACCTCCCAAGTGAGAAAAAGGCAAAATAATGTAAGCTATTCTGGAAGTGTCGAAGGAGAAAAAAATTAGAAAGAGACTACAGTTGCTCCAAATGTCTGTGCCCGCTGACCCTGGGTCCACTTCCTTCCTTCCACACTGCCCTGAGTAGGAACAACTTTTGACATGCAGCTCTACCTCTGCCCTACTCAGAGATGCAGCCAATCCTGCCAAGCCTGGCTATATATATGGAAATAAACATGACAGCTCCATGCCTGTGAGGTTACCAATAATCCTGGTTCCCTAATACAAGATAGCCCTGGAAATGGCATGCTTACTGAGAATTCCCTCCATTACCTCCAAATCCATTTCTCCTAAAGTATACAGTTCTACCTCCTTTTCCTGACTAATAATCTGTCTTCTCTGAAGGGTCTGGAGTTCTCCTCACTCTTGCCCTCATGTAGCTAATTTCCAACCACACACCAGCTGGCTCCTCCTTGCCTGCTCCCTTCTCCCAGGGATGAGAATTTGAGCCTGTAACATCAGACACTGTTTTGAACTAGAGATACCCTTGGGAAATCTGTACCACTCACTTACGACAAGTATGTCCACCACCTAGAGATCTCAATAAAGCAGCCCTGTAGAAAGCCGTAGCTGGCTAGAATATGGTTCTCTTCAGCACTTCCCCCACGGATAATGTTTGGAGACTTAACCACTTCATTGAAGGCAACTCAGCCTTTAATTTGTCCTACTAATTAGTTATCCCCTGACCTTTCTTGGTTCTCTCTGCTCCCCCACACCAGCCAACATTCTAAGTCCTATAACAGCTCATATAATTTAGGTTAATTTCATCTTTCTGTCATTATGTTTCTTACTCCAAATAACCAAAATTTGCCATCAATTGTAGTAATGGCTCAGAACTGATGTCAGGTCTCTCTATAGTAAGTTTCTTTTTAACAAGGTTGATAAACTCTACAACAAAACTGGTATAAAATATTGACCCACTCTCTCTCTGTGTCTATGAATGTTTTAACTACTATGAAGAAGGCCTGGAGAGACACCCATTAACTAAAGGGATTACCCATACATTGATATTTTTGTTGGCCTCGTGTTACAGAACTGAAGGATCCCCAACAATACAGAAGCTTATTGTCTTAATCATTGCTGCATCCCTAAGGACCTATTGCCGTACATTACTAAAGGTGGGTTTCTAAAACTTTAGTTAAATAAATAAGTGAATGGATGAAGACAGGACCTTGTATCTGAATTCAAGGTATCAAAAATAACTTGAATAAACATCAGGTATGAAATAATAGTGCAAAAATAGTGAGTACTAACAAAATCAGAAGAAAAGAGAGAATGGAATTTAATGAAGAAGTTGGAAGAGAATACATAGAGAATTTGGAACTATTCAGCCTTAAATTTTGGGTAAGGTTTAGCATCAGGTAAGGGGAAACATGTATTCTTAGCCCAGAGAACAGAATACATGAGAACCCACAGGTGCATAAGAGAAAGGACCAACAAGGAGGATGACTCTTTGGAGTGAAGAATGTGCAGGAAATACAGTTAGTTGGAGAGACTGAGGCTAGAACATGGAGATCTTGAAAATTCAGGCTAGGGAGGACTGGAAAAGCACCAGTAAAGTTGAGTCTAGTCAAGAAAGATATTTGTTGTGCATCAAGACATAAACTTCCTCTCCATTCCACTAAGTCCATTTTACCAAAAGATGTTTATTTCTTTTTCATGCTCTGTGTTGAACATAAAACTCCCAGATAAACAGGGGGTACAGAGTTCATGGTGGACTGAAAAGAGAAAGCCACAATCAAGTACACGACATAGTAACTTGGGCAAGGATGTTGTCAAGTGCCTCTTTCCCAAACTGTCACCAAAGCATCTATTGATAAAACAAAGCAGTTAATTGCTCACCATGGTACCGGAGAACACTAGGTCAACAGAGTCTAGTAATGTCCTAGAGAGGGAAGGACAAAGTCGGGATGTCGATTGAGATTTTGGAGTCTGCTTAAGGTGGGTGTTTCAGTGTGGAGGCTTGATGACTACTGAGCATGAGTCATGATGTAATGGCTTAGACTAGTGGGCACAGCAATGTGAGGCCATTGAGGTGAGGGGTCAGGGTCTGGTGTAAACTGTCCACAGGTGCTTTCGATTCATGAGCTGATAGAACTATCTGGAAGTCCTTGGCATTAAAAAGCTAGTTACATGTTGTATCTTTCTGGGAAAGAGTCTCACGAAATATTGACGTCATGTCAAAGACAATGGAATAATTAAGTCACGCTGCAGAGATGGTGAGCCACAGAGATGGTTTTGATTCTCAATGTACATGCACGCAAAGAGTAGAGGAAGCAGAACCAAAGGAAGAGGGGCCATGCTGTGCTAAGTAGATTGGGAAAAGTCTTCAAAGAAGACATGACCTCCATGCTACCTCCTGAAAACTGAGCGGGGAGTTTGACCCGTGTACAGAAAGAAGAAAGAATTTCAGTGCATATCACTGTGTACAAAAAGGTCTGGAAGAATGTGTTTAGTCCAAAGGACTCTAAGGAGTTTCCATAAGCAGAAGGCTTTTCTTCTGGATCTAAAATAGCAATTGGTATACTTCTATTTTATTAATTTTAATGATTCAGAATATATTATTGGGAATGATCTTTGTGTATAAGAACTAATTTTTTTTCTAATTATTCCTGAAACCCCTTTAGTGCTTTAAGATTAGTTCAAAACAAATATAATTTGGAGAGACAAACTTAAACTCAAGCGGGTTTTTTTCAAAATAGTTTTTTTTTTTTTTTTAAAGAATGAATTGTTAAAACATATAGAACCTCGCTCTCACCTAGGGAGAGCTAAAAAGAAAGGAAGCATGAAGCTTCCAACAGGGTTCGTAGTTTCTCTGATACAGTGCGATAGCATTCTAACCCTCCAGGAGAGAAAAGGAAATATTCTGTCCTACTGAAAGCCAGAGTTGAGACCATTTAGATCTCTCTCCTCCTGCATGTCAGGGGACTCTCGGTAAACTAACTTAGAAATAAAACCACATAGGAAACGACTGCTATGCTATATAATAGAAGATATGGCTTTGAAAGAGATTTAATCAGAAGATAAATTTCAAAATCAAAAGCATGTTTTGCCTGAATTCACCATTCCGGACTTAAACTCTGGTCCACAATGGAGCCCAACAACAAGGAACTAAAATCCCTCTGTGAACCCAGAAAGAACCTCAAAATAGTCTTGAAGTGACTAGATAAGTCTTCTTAAATGTTACTTTCCCTATATGCCATCAAATCATAATCCTAAAAAAAAAAATCATAATCCTTAATGCACTCCTTTCACCTGCCCTCTCCTCACAGCATGTGGGAAGTTCACTAAAACAGCCTCTGTCTCCTTCTGGACCCCTGGCTGTACTCTGTCTTGCATTGTGCTTTGGGCCTTGCCTTCTAAATGCCCTAACCTGCTTTATATCCTCCAGAATAAAGGTCATCAAACTCCAGATGGTGGTTCAGATGGAGTCTCCCATGGACGTCAAACCAAACATCGACAGGGACCCCTTATTAGATGGGGACAAGGGGAACCCTGACTGCTGCCCTATACAATCACTGCCCCTGCCCAGCAGGAAGTAGCTACAATCAGTGGTCACTCTTTTTCCCTACCAGCAGTTAGGGTTACCTCATCAAGGGGGAAAATGATGCAGGATAGTTGGAAGGCAGGCAGTCAGGGACAAGGACCCCCACCCCACCCTAAAAGGAAACCACCCTTAAAAAGATTTTGCACCGGGCACCTGGGTGGCTCAGTCGTTAAGTGTCTGCCTTCAGCTTGGGTCATGATCCCCAGAGTCCTGGGATCGAGCCCCACATCAGGCTCCCTGGTCAACGAGAAGCCTGCTTCTCCCTCTCCCACTCCCCCTGCTTGTGTTCCCTCTCTCACTGTGTCTCTCTCTGTCAAATAATAAATTTTAAAAATAATAAATAAATAAATAAATAAGGATTTTGCGCCACATTGTACGTTAACTTAAAAAAAAAAAAAAAAAAGGCTTTTGCACCAGGCTGGAAGGAGCCCTCCCCCCTTTCCCACATGATAGATAAATGACAAAAACCTGATTGGATGACAGGCGCCAGGAAGGTTCATCAGATTAAAACAACCTACCAGCAAGCCCATAAAGACCCCTCGACTGAGAAACTCTGGTGGCAAACCTCTTGGGTTCCCTCCCTCCTTGGGAGCTTTGTACTATCACTTTGCTATGGCTCAGTAAACCTTGCTTTGCTCTCCACCAAAAGAAAAAAGGCATGCTTTGGTGCCAACCAGCATTTGATCTCAGTAGCCTCACCTATAAAACTGCATCCTTAACTCTTTAGTGTCCTTGTCTGATAAAGGTCAAGGCCCCACCACCTGGCCCTTCTGTGAGGTGGTCGGACCCAGGTCCTCCAGCCAGTGATGAGCACAGCTCAGACTCAACACGCTGCCAGGCTGCGAACCCCACACCTGAGAGCCCAAACAGATTCAAAACAACCAGCTAATTAAACCTGGAGCACCAAAAGCTATCATCATCCGAGATTCATGGGCCTCCAACAAGCAGAAGAACTAGCAACACGGCATTCAGCAACAGCTGTCACCTGCTATAATGTTCCTTAATTATCTTAAAATCTCTAAGAACTGACAAATGGGTGACAAAATGCAATTTTCTGTGTCAGGAAGCGAGAGACAAGCCTGTGTTCCTTTGATGAAAGGAAATACTGTAAAATCATCTCTCTCAGCTCTTCTTATTTGGGAGGGGGGCTGTTGTCACTCAATCTTAGTCTGTAAACACTGTTTGCTTCTTCCTAAAGATTAAATGGAAGAAGTCAGAATGGGCACTGGGCTGTGCCAGGCTGTCCCCTGACCCAGCTCTGGCCCCAGCCGCACAATGTTACTTTACTTCCTCCCACCGAGATGCCCTCCTGGGCTGGACCATTAGCAAAGACTGATTGACCCAAGTTCCCTGGAACCACATCATGCCTCTGGCCACAGATTTCTCCAGGTGCCTGTCCAAATTGTGACCTAACCCCTCTAGGTTGCCATAACGTCTGTTATGACCCCCGTGAGGATTTCCAGTGATCCCTAATTTCTGTTTTGGTCATTACATTCTACCAAATACACATGATGACATCCTTTGTTCCTCTGGGGCAAGTTTACTTCTACCATTTACACAGCTTTTCCAGCCTTTATACGTAAAAAATGTTCATAAGAACACAAAATAAATTGTAGAAAGAAGGTCACTGTGTAGTAAACAGCTCTTAACATCAGCTAGAAAACCACATCATCTATATAGAGTAGTAGGTCACTCATAAGCCAAGAGCATTCTACTATTCATGGTCACAGAAATAAAACAGAGAAAAATATGATCAAGCTCACATTGCCTGAGAGTATAAGATAGCCCTTACAGCTGGAGGAAAACATATATTAACAGTGTGCTACAACAGATTGTTACATACAATTAAAAGTGATAGATGTGTGTGTAGTTTTTGTATTTGAGAGACAAATAGCATAACCAACCAGCATGCTAGTGTCTGTTACCAGGTATAAACAATCCAAAAGGATCACTAATAATTCTCGAAGCATACAGTATTTGTGACTTGTTCTTAAATACAGACCTGTACCCCTGGCGCTAATAATACATTATATGTTAATTTTAAAATTTAAAAAATAAAATAAAATGAAAAAAAATTTTTAAATGTGCAGATATATCAATGCATTTAACAAGGACTATAAGCTCTGGTTACATTTTTGAAACACCAAAACACAGTTTTTATATTAAGATATTAAATAGAGTGCTAATAGCTGATCCATGAACATTCCTGCCCCTAGTTATAGTATAACCACTTAAATTTTGTGTTTGAAAATATTTTATACAGGGACACCTGGGTGGCTCAGTGGGTTAAGCTGCTGCCTTTGGCTCAGGTCATGATCCTAGGGTCCTGGGATTGAGTCCCGCATCGGGCTCCTTGCTCAGCAGGGAGCCTGCTTCTCTCTCCGCCTCTGCCTGCCTCTCTGCCTGCTTGTGTGCTCTCTCTCTCTCCTTCTCTCTGACAGATATATTAATAAATAAATAATTTTTTTAAGAAAATATTTTATACAATTAGCACATTATTTTTTAATACCTGTTAATAGTTAAATTAGACTGTTTTGTGAGGTCTGAGATGTTAGTTCTCTGGGGACAAGGCCAAGATCTGTCAAGAAGTTTTGTTAGTGACGTTCTGATAATGTTAATATTATCAAAATTTGGTATCTGAATTTCTTAGAGAGAGAGAGAGAAAGAGCACATGAGCAAGCAGTGAAGGAAGGGGGAGGGTCAGAGGAGAGGGAGAGAGAGAATCCAAGCAGGCTCCACACCCAGCACAGAGCTCAACACAGGGCTCAATCTCATGACTATGAGATCACAACTGAGCTCAAATCAAGAGTCAGACGCTTAACCGAATAAGCCATCCAGGGGTCCCTAATAATTTTTTTTAACGGTTTTATTTATTTATTTGACAGACAGATCACAAGTAGGCAGAGAGGCAGGCATGGGGGGCGGGGGAAGAAGGCTCCCTGCTGAGCAGAGAGCCCAATGCGGGGCTCAATCCCAGGACCCTGAGATCATGAACAGAGGTGAAGGTAGAGGCTTAATCCACTGAGCCACCCAGGCACCCCCCCCCCAATAGTTTTTGATGACAGAGAAAAGTCAACTGTTTTCTTTAAGGCCATTCATCCATTTTTTTCTTTTCTATTTTCAATCTCACTAACCATTCCCATCACTGCAGCTCACCTTATCACTTCAGAGCACAGGTCTGGGAATCCCAGTGTTCAGCACATGATTAGGCCAATGATTGAAATGGCACCTGAAAAAAAAAAAGAAGAAGAAGAAATGGCACCTGAAATGGACATGCCACTAATCTAATGAGATGAGAAGATATTTATTTTCCCATTCGACATCCACTGAAAACCAAGGGTAGGGCATGATGTTGATCCAGAAAAAGGCACAGCACCAAAAATAAATTAATTAAAACAAAAAAAAAAGAAAGAAAGAAAGCAAGAAAGAAAGAAAAGGGTGGGATCTATGGATTCAAAGAGACTTAAAAAATATATTGATAAGTGCAATTTGGAGCCATTTATGTCCTTATTATTTTGCCCCAGATGTAGAAAGAAGGAAAGGAAGGAAAAGGAAAAAGGAAGACGGGAAAATTTATACAAGCACCAGGTGTTTGATTGCATTAACTATTATTAACAATTTAAGCCTAACAATGAAATCATTTTTATATTTTAAAGATATACACTGAAATATTCATGAACAAAACAATATAATTTATTTAAAATTCCTCCAGGTGGGAGTGGGGTGGGTTTATTTTTGAAACAAAATTTTTGAACCAGGATGATGAATACGTGGCTGATCACTAAATTATTCCATCTTTTTATATGTTCGAAATTTTCATTAAAAGTTTTTGCAAATAAATAAAAAATAAAACTCATGGTTTGGTTTGTGGTCCAGAGTCATGTATTTTTCATTGCAATGGGCTAACTAGATTCTATTTAGAATGGAATGTGGTTTATATAAAATGCAGTATTCGGTTCAGTCTAATTAATCTACCTGTCCACCCATGAGAAAAGGGAAGAAGATAAGAGACACACACAGCTTTCCCCAGTAATTCCTATACCATGTCCAAGGCCAGGTTTCAACAGCCCATGGTAGAGAGCATCAGTGAGCCACCTTTCAAGTGCCCCAGGCCTCCATGGACAGGAGCCACTCCCTGCACACTGGCCTGGCAGGCAGGAAGTGCTGAGGAAGTAGCAGCCCAAGGAATGGTCCTCAGCAAATGACTATCAGGAGTTGTACTTAGCTTCATAGCCTGTTTACTAGTAAGTTCTGAAGCATGAGCTTTGCGCGTTTCCCAGATTCCTTGTGGGATCATTCCAGCTGACCCATGATGGCGACTGGCCGGGGGCTCCCCCTTCATTCGGTTCCCTTTGATCCTTTCCTTCCCACCAGTTTCCTACCAATGTCCCCTTTGCTTCCCTACTTTGCATCTCAGAATCTGCTTTGGGGAGAACCCGAACTAAGAAAAATAAATATAAGCAGTGAGCTTTCCTTAAAAATAAACTTATTCAAAAATACAGATATGGAATAACTAATAACGACAAAAACCTAAATATGCTAAATACTGAGTATTTACCGCAGGCTGTGAATATACATACATGTATATGTATATGCATATGTATATATGTAATAAATATGTGTTGTGTGTAATAAATATTATATGTAATTTATATGATATATAATAAACATATGTATATGGTATATATTTATCTCACTTGATAGTCACAATTACCTTATTTTATACATAAAAAGAGATATTAACCTGACCAAGCTCATACAGCTAGTAAATGATGGAGTCAATAATAATATTCTTACATTTGGGTATTAAGCTGATGTTGTTATTAAGTTGATAGTGCTAGTTGTTCTGGGGAAAGTTTGGGGAGGTGTGTGTGTGTGCTATGATAGTCTCACTCGGCAAAATAAAATGTGTACTCTAAGTCCTTCTCACTAAAATAATTATGAAAATCACCAGGAAAACTACATTAGCCATATCTTCTGAGAAGGAATATAAACAAATGAATAGTCCTTTTATCTGAACCTCCTCCCCCCCATCATAATGATACCAATCTTTTTCTCTCGGAAAAAAACATTTTGAAAACAGAATGAAGAGGAAATGTACACCAATAGGATAATTCCATCACTCCAGGCTTCTGCCCTACAGAGAAGAAAGCCTTCCCGAAATTAAAGCTGTGGCCGCTAACAGAGCACCAAAGACAGCTCAAGATAACTCAAATCACCACATCAGTAGAATAGAGCTGAACCTCAACATGTAGCTGGCTCTGAGACTTGCAAGAAGTATCCCCAGCTGTCAGTCAAAGGACATCTACCTTTAAAACAGAAATACTTTTTAAAAAAGAAAGAAAGAAAGAAAAAGAAAAAGAAAGACCTCAAATGCAAAAGATCAGTGATACTAAGGGAACTGTTTTATAGCACAGAGCAAAAGAGGTAAATGCTAATGATGTCTGGCCCTGGGATATATCCATCCTGGACAGCGTGAACTAAAATGATTCATCCTAAGGTCTTCACATTTTTGACAATGCGGATGGACCCAGAGGGTATTAGGCTAAGCGAAATAAATCAGACAAGAGAAAAACAAACACCATATGATTTCATGTCTATGTGGAATCTAAAAAACAAAATAAATGAACAAACCAAAAAAAAAAAAAAAAAAAAGACTTACAAATACAGAAAACAAACTGGTGGTTGCCGGGGTGATGGGAGGAGGATGGGAGAAATAGGTGAAGGGGATTAGTAAGTACAGACTTCCAGTTACAAAATAAAAAAAAAATTTAAAAGTCACAGAGATGAAATATAGGACAGATCATCAATAATATTGTAATAACATTGTATGGTAACAGATGGCAACTCTATTTATTGTAGTGAGCATTGTCTAATATAATCAATTGTTGAATCACTATGTTGTACATCTGAAAGTAATAAAACATTGTAAGCCCACTATACTTCAATAATGAAAACTTAAGTTACTAAATAAATAAAATTATTCATTCTTAGATATAGTTGTTCTCTGCTTTAAGAGAACCCCAGTGGAATACTCAAGTGAGTGCATTTTTATATTCGTAAAACTTATCAGGCAGTAGATGGTAATACATATCAAAATGAACGTCTGTTTACATTTTGACTTGGAATTTCAATTCTGGGAATTAATTGAACAGAGGTAACAAATATAGTAATATGTATCTATAGGATTTTTTATTAAACTTATAATCTTGATAGCACAAAACAGAAAGAACTAAATTGCATACAGTATTGACTGAAGTATAATATACATATAAAATGCAATCACAGGCATCCATTGAAAAGAAGGAACCATGTCATCATTGGGCATGGAAAATATTCTATGGGAGAACATGGTGAGTGAGGGCTCTTCATGTCCTAAACATATATAGAAATATTTAGAACTTTGCATAACAAATTCTGGATAGCTTTATCTCTTCAACTGAGATTAGTAAGTTTTCATTTCAAACCTCATTAATTTCATTATTTTCCAAGTGTATATTTTTACACCACTTTTTTACACTTTTGCAACCAACAGAAAGTAAAGATGTTTCGAAAATCTGAAAAGACAATATAACACAAAAGAAACTGAGCCTACCTGTAATATTATAGCCCTAACAAGGAAATTCTATCCACATCAAAATTCTTCATCAAAAGATACCCTGAGAAATGAATTGTGTTGGTGCTTTTATACTTAGTCACAGATTATAGGCTCCTTGACTGAAGGTGCTAGAAACAGAGAAATTCAAGATTGAGGTCTCAAAAGGCTATTGTCAAAAAGTGAAAAGAATCTCCAAATTTATATCACTACAAATATTATAAATTGGAAAAAACATAAATTTGCAAAACTCCCACTGAAATTCAATTCATGCAAGCCTATGTCTATAGCTGCTTAAAGTAGGGTCCAAAAGCCATTGTGCCAACCCACCTTCCTTTAGGTGTCATTGGAGCCCAGGTCACAGCTGTGCCTCCTCAGGGGCCACTACACCTGCATAGACAACAAAGCAGCAGCACCAGAGCACAAAGGTAATGGATCTGAGTCCTAAGGAAGGAAGATAGAAGTCATTGGCAAGGAAGTGTGGTGCCTGCTGACTTATTACAGCCTTCTGGTTTTTTATTCTATTAATTCTATGTTATTATTTACCTTCCTCTTGCATAACCAAAGAGCACATCTTTGTAAGTCTTTGGCACCCTCTTTTGGACAGTCTGATAACTTCCAAACTGAAATTTGTTTCAATGAAACGGGTTTCTGAGTATGTTATAGGCAAAATGAAATTAAACCTGTATTGATATTTTTAATATTTTTGTTTTCTATGATTGATAGACTTCACTTTTAGAGCAGTTTCACATTTGCAGAAAAATCAAGCGGATAATACAAAGCTCCCTTACCCTCCTCTCCCCCGTAGTTTCCTCCATGATTAACAACTTGGGATTACTATGGTACGTTTGCTAACGTTAATGGCAGAATATTAGTATATTACTGCGAATAAAAATCCATAGTTTACAGGAAGGTTGCACAGTCTCCTATGTCTGCCACTATAGTATCAGGGAATAGTTTCACTGCCAACTTCATCCTTCCTCTCTTCCCCGCTATCCGTGTAACCGCTGATCCTTCTGAGTATCTCTACAGTCTTTTTATGTCTCTATAGTTTTTCAGAATGATACATACACATATTTTGGGGGCATGTGGGTGACAGAGACAGTTAAGAGTCCTGAGATCAAGCCCCAAGTCATGCTCAACACAGAGTCTGCTTGAGTTTCTCTTTCCCTTTCCCTCTGCCCCTCTCCCCTGCTCTTCTGCACGTACTCTCTCTTTCTAACATAAATAAATAAATCTTACTGTCAGTGTGTGTATGTGTATTTTTTAGACTGGCTTATTTCATTTAGCAATATGCACTTTAGGATCTCCCATAGCTTTTTGTGGTTTGGTAGTTCATTTCCTTTTGTCTGAATAATATTCCATTGTATGGATGTACCAAAGTTTGTTTATCCATTTCCCATTGATGAACATTTTGATTGCTTCCAGTTTGGACAACTATGAATAAGACTGCCATAAACATTTATGTGCAGGTTTTTTTGGTGTGTGTTAGTGGATATGTTTTCAACTCATTTGGGTAAATACCAAGAAGTTTGCTGGTAAGACCATGCCTAGAAACTGCCCAACTACCTTCCAAAGCGAATGCACCTTTCTGTATTCGCACAATATATTCTGTATTCTCCCACAATGAAGGAGAGTTCCTGTCATCCTGTATCTTCACCAGCTCCTGGTATTACTGGATTTTAGTCGTACACACTTGACATATATCCTACTTAGTCATGATGTATAATCTCCTATTCGCTGTTCAATTCAATTTGCTAATATTCTGTTGAGGACTTTGTGTGTATGTTCAAAAGAGATGTAAGTCTGTTGTTTCCCTTTTTATAATGACTTTATCTGGATTGGGGCAGGGGAGGTTAGTGTAATGTGAGCTTC
Source organism: Mustela nivalis (assembly GCF_964662115.1). Classification (NCBI taxonomy): domain Eukaryota; kingdom Metazoa; phylum Chordata; class Mammalia; order Carnivora; family Mustelidae; genus Mustela; species Mustela nivalis. The sequence continues at coordinate 11,187,126 of NC_139037.1, forward strand.
ATAGGATGTGTTAGAAAGTGTTCTCTCTCCTTCTAATTTCTATAAGAGGTTGGAAAGAATTGGTGTCATTTCTTCCTTAAATGCTTTGTAAAATTCACCAGCGAAGCCATCTAGAACTGGTGCTTTCGGTTTGGGAATTTTATTAAATAGAATTTATTAAATAAACACGATTCAAAATAGTTAATAGATACCACCCTGTTCAGATTATCTACTTCTTCTTGTTTGAGTTTTGGTGGTTCTATTCCACTGACCCATTTTATCTAAGTTACCAAACTTGTGTCATAGAGTTGTAAGCAAAATTCTTTTAATATCCTGCTATTGTCCATGGAATGACTAACGAAAGTTCCTTTTTTTAAAGATTTATTTATTTATTTATGAGAAAGCATGTTAGTGGTGAGGGGGGCAGAGGGAGAATGAGATAGAGAATCTCCCGTCGACTCCCCACTGAGCAGGGAGCATGATGGGGAGCTCGAGCTCACCACCCTCACAATGTGAGCTGAAATCAAGAGTTAGACTTTTAGCCAGCTGAGCCACCCAGGTACCCCAGAGTAATGATCAGTTCTATCAGTATTTTTTTAAAAGAGTTTATTTATTGGGACACCTGGGTGGCTCAGTGGGTTAAGCCACTGCCTTCGGCTCAGGTCATGATCTCAGGGTCCTGGGATCGAGTCCCACATCGGGCTCTCTGCTCAGCAGGGGGCCTGCCTCTCTGCCTACTTGTGATTTCTCTCTGTCAAATAAATAAATAAACTCTTTAAAAAAAAAGAGTTTATTTATTTCTTTGACAGACAGAGATCACAAGCAGGCAGAGAGAGAGAGAGAAAGAGAGAGAGAAGCAGGCTCCCTGCAGAGCAGAGAGCCCAATACGGGGCTCAATCCCAGGACCCTGAAACCATGACCTGAGCCAAAGGCAGAGGTTTTAACCCACTGATTCGCCCAGGCACCGCCTTCTATCAGTATTTTACTTCATATATTTTGATGCTGTTTTGTTGAGAACATGCATATTAAGGATTATCCTGACTTCTTAGAGCACTGACCCCATTTTCCCTGTGCAATACTTTTTATCTCTGACAAATTTCCTTGTTCCAAAGTCTGCTTGACCTGAAATATAGTTACCCCAGTTTTGTTTTGATTGGAGTTGGCATGGTGGAACTTCCTACAGCCCCTCCCTCTTTATCTATCTGTGTCCTTATATTTAAAATGGCTTCTGGGGCGCTTCTGGGTGGCTTCTGGGTGGCTCAGTCATTGGACGTCTGCCTTTGGTTCAAGTCGTGGTCCCACGGTCCTGGGATCCAGCCCCGCATCCGGCTCCCTGTTCCCTGGTTGTGTTCCCTCTCCCTCTGTGTCTCTCTCTGTCAATTAAATAAATAAAAATCTTTTTAAAAAATAAAATAAAATGGCTTCTTTATAGACAATATATAGTTGGGCCTTTTTTTCTTATCCACTTTAACAGTCCCTATCTTTTAATTGGTGTATTTAGACCATTCGCATTTAAAGTAATGATTGATATTTTGGATTAAAATATGCCATATTTATAACTTTTCTATTTGTTACCCTTCTTTGATTCCTTTGCTTTAATCCTCCCCTCTCTTTCTGCTTCTCTGGTTTTAACTGAGCATTTTATATTATTCCATTTTCTCTGCCCTCTAACATATCAATTGTACTTCTTTCCAAAGTTATTTTCCTGGCTGCTATAAAATTTGCAAGAGTTATTTACAACTAATCAAAATTCACTTTCAAAGAACATCATAACCTTTCTTCAGTATTGCAAGTATCTCATCACAAAATATCTCCTCCAATTCCTTCCTTCCATCTTTGATAACATTGATGTCACTTATTTCACTTAAAATCTCTACCTAATGAGTGCTGTGAAGTGTGTAAACCTGGAAATTCATGGACCTGTATCCGTATCCCTGGAGCTAATAATACATTATATGCTTATTAAAAAATTATAAATGAAAAAAATAAAATTTAAATAAATAAATCTCTACCTAAGGGGTGCCTGGGTGGCTCAGTCAGTTAAGCAGCTGCCTTCAGCTCAGACAATGATCTCAGAGTCCTGGGATCAAGCCCCACATCAAGCTCCCTGCTCTGCAGGGAGCCTGCTTCTCCCTCTCCTTCTGCCTGCCAATCTGCCTACTTGTGCTCTCTCTCTCTCTCTGTCAAATAAATAAAATCTTTTTTAAAAAATCTCTACCTAAAATCACCCAATACACTGTTGCTATTCTTGAATAGTTTCTATCATATCAATTAATAATAATAAAATATCTTATTTCATCTTCATATATGTATATCTGAGTTTCTGACATGCATTTTCCTTCTCCTTTTGACATTTCTTATAAGGCATGTCTACTATCAACAATTTTCTCCAGTTTTCTTTGTCTGAGAAAGTAGTTTTCATTTCTCTCTCACTTTTGAAAGATGATTTCTCTGGACACAGAATTCCAAATTAGTGGGTCTTTTTTTTTTTTAAGATTTTATTTATTTATTTGACAGAGAGAGAGACACACTTAGAGAGAAGGAACACAAACAAGGGGAGTGGGAGAGGGAGAAGCAGGCTTCCCACCCAGCAGGGAGCCCAATGTGAGGCTCGATCCCAGGACCCTGGAATCATGACCTGAGCTGAAAGCAGACGTTTAACGACTGAGCCACCCAGGCACCCCCAAAATGGTAGGTCTTTTAAAAAGAAAACAAACATGGTGGGGATATGGACATTGGGGAGTGTATGTGCTATGGTGAGTGCTGTGAAATGTGTAAACCTGGTGATTCACAGACCTGTACCCCTGGGGATAAAAATACATTATATGTTTATAAAAAAAATTTTTTTTAATTAATAAAAGAAAAAAAACATTAGGGGCACCTGGGTGGTTCAGTTGGTTAAGCATCTGACTCTTGGTTTCAGCTCAGTTCATGATCTTAGGGTCATGAGATTGAGCCTCATGTCAGGCTCTGCACTCAGTGCAGTCTGCTTGTTCTTCTTCCTCCCCCTTTGCACCTCCTTTGGCTTACACACACACACACACACACACACACACACACACACACACAGTCTCTCTCTCTCTCTCTCAAATAGAAAAATAAATAAAATCCTTTTTTAAAAAAACACTTTAAATATTTCATTACACTCTTATTTGCATGGTTTCTGACAAGGAGTCCAATGTAATTCGTATAGGGGTCCCTCTAAAGAGAAGTCTTCCCACATTTCTGACTTCTTCCTCTGTCTTTGTTTTTTTGTAGTTTGAATAAAATATGTATAGGTATAGTATTTTGGTGTTTATTCTTCTTGATATTATCTGAGCTTCTTGGTTCTATTACTTGGTGACTGACATTCACTTGGAAAATTCTTAGCCTTATTACTTCAAATATCTCTTCAGCTCTTATTTTAGTTTTTCCATCTGTTATTCCCATTCTGTGTATATTACACCTTCTGCAATTGTCCCACAGCCCTTGGATATTCTGCTCCATATTTTCATTCTTTTTTCAGTTTGGGGAGAGAGTATGGTGTTTGCTTTGATGGTATCTTACTCATTTTTTATGAAGCTAATTTGATTCATAGATTTCAAATTCATAGCCCTAACCCCCAGTATCTCAGAATGTGACTCTATTTGGAAACAGGGTCTTTAAAGAGATAACCGAGTTAAGATGCGATCACTATGGCAGGTCCTAATCCAATATGACTGGGTCCTTACAAGAAGAAGAAATTAGGACATAGTTACAGAGGGAAAGTAACGTGAAGTCAGCGGGGGAAAGACACTCATTTACAAGCCAAGGATAGAAGCCTTGGAAGAAACCAACCAAGCAGATACATTGCTCTCAGATTTTTAAGCCCCAGAATTGTGAGAAAAATAATTTCTGTTGTTTAAGGCACTCACCTTTATGGAAGCCCCTGCACACTAATACAAACACCAATCGGAGGATGGGCCCACGTTCTTCCAATGTACATTCATGTACCTACATTGCAGCACCAAACTTTTATTTTGAAACCATTTGTTTTCTTTTTGGCTTTGTAGAAATAAACAGGGAAAGTAATCATAAGCAGGGAAAGTTAGACAGAAATGTGTCTGCCACATACAGATTTCACATGGCTCAAACGTGGCTACTTCTTGGAGACTGGGAATGTTTATAATCCCCAAATAATACCAAGGTAAAAGCCAAGTCCATGAGAAGAGCTGTGGGGCTATGCAATGCCTTATGGTATCTTATCACTTTCAAAGTCTTACAGGGACTTGCCACATGCCCAAGTGAAAAGGGAAAACACGTATAGAAGGCTGGTTGATGAGACTTGGGAAAATTGCAAAGGTTATGTACTGAGCATTTTTGTTTGAGCTCTAACCTGTCATCTGACTTCGATTCTAAGCTCAACTACCAACTACAGGAAGAAGCCAAACAATTCACTTCACTCCACAAGAGGTGCCAGTTTTCTCGTGTGTGAAACAAAAGCATCAATCCATTAGCCACCCTCTGAGGCTTTTAACAGCTCCCAAACTTTATAAATAATAAAAGTAGAAGAGGATAATATCCAGTAAGAAAGATCTGTGATGACAGACTTAAAAGAAGCTTGAGTGAATCTCTCCATAGCATCCACACGACTTCGACAAGTCTCTATGAAAATAACCAAAGGCAAAGCAGTGATCTCACTGCTGTGTAAGTCAAAGAATTGAAGTGATAACAGTGAAAGTGTCAGAATAAGAACCTCTGGAAATTTTACCCCCTCATCAGAGAAATGAAACACTAATGGCAAAGATGGTCAGAATCAACTTTTTTGGAGCTTGGATATTAAACCAAGGAATATTTATCCAAGAGGGAAAAAAAAAAAGACTAAGTAGTCATAAGAACATATTTTTAAAAGTATCTTGCTGTGATGATGAATGAAATGTGGGAACAAAGTGGGGTTTGCCTGCCTCTAAGTGGGCTGGTAGGTTTTGTTTTTTGGTTTTTGTTTTTAAGATTTTTTTATTTATTTTAGAGAGAGAAGAGATGGAGAGGGACGGAGGAAGAGAAACTTCAAGCGGACTCCCCACTGAGTGTGGAGCCTGACTCACGGCTCAGTCACACAGTCCTGAGGTCATGACCTGAGCCAAAACCAAGAGTCCAACGCTCAACCAACTGAGCCACGTAGGTGCCCTGCCTTGTGGTGTTTTAACCTACCCTAGTACCATCCTCCCCTGCCCATCTGACAATAGCCTTGGAAATCAACAGTCTGCATTCCTAGGTGCCAGAGAGAGCAAAGGGCATCATCAAGAGACACACCCCACATAATGGGGATTGGCTATCATTTTTTTTTTGTTAGTGGAATATAGCAGGTGTTGACAAGGATTTGAGAAATTGGAATCCTCATACATGAAAACTTGCACATCTGCTGTGGGAGACAGTTTGGCAATTCCTCAAAAAGTGAAACACAGGGGTGCCTGGGTGGCTCAGCCAGTTGAGCATCTGCCTTTGGCTCAGGTCATGATCTCGGGGTCCTGGGATCAAGCCCCAGCACCAGGCTCCCTACTCAGCAGGGAGTCTGCTTCTCCTTCTCCTTCTGCCTCTCCCCACCACCCATGCTCTCTAACAAAGAGATACAATCTTAAAAAAAAAAAAAAAAAAAAAGTAAAACATAGAGTTACCACATGACTCAGCAACTCCACTCCTAGCTATGTTCTCAAGAGAACTGCAAACATATGATCACACAAAAACATGTACACGAAGGTTCACAGCAGCATTATTCATAACAGCCAAAAAATTGAAACAAAGCACATGTTCATCAGTTTATAAATGGATAATAAAATGTGGCACAGCTAGTTGTCCATAGGGCTAAAATTCATCCATAAAAAGAAATGAAGTATTGACCCTGGCTGCCACATGGAGAAACGTGGAAGTCTTTGCTAAGCGGAAGCAGTCAGGCACAGGACAGGACTCCGCTCACATGACATGTCCCGTATAGGCAAATCCATAGCCACAGAGGGTGTATGGGTGGTTTCATCTTTTGGGATTAATGAAAAATTCTGTAATTAGTTACGAAAGTTGCAAGACCTGGTGCATGTATTCAAAATCACTGAAATGTACACTTCTTTCTTTTTCTTTTTCTTTTTTTTTTTTTTTTTTTTTTGAGAGAGAGAGCATGCGTGGGAGGGGAGGGGCAGAGGAGAGGAAGAGAGAGAATCCCAAGCAGCCTCCATACCCTGCGGGCTCAGTCTCGGGCTCAGTCTCACCACCCCGAGATCATGACCTGAGCCAAAATGAAGAGTCAGACGTTTAACCAACTGAGCTATCCAGGAGCCCCCAAAATGTCTACTTTAAAATAATGAATCTTACGGTATCTTAATTATATCTCGACAACAACAACATGCAATTAAACCAAATACTATTATGGATTCCAAAAACTTGACCTTAAGCATGGAGCAAAAACCAGCCACATCAATAAGAATAAAGAGAACACCAGCACTGTGGCTTTTCTGATTCTGACACATATCCTCAATCTTTCAAAAGTCCAATAGTGTTGCCAGTAAAGCATTTTCATTTTAAGCTTCATAATAAGCCAGTCCATTGTTGTCATCATTCCTCGCCTGACATGTGATTTTATTTTATTTCCACAACATAGTAAATTTTGATAGATCACAGTAATTTCAATCCATGAGGAACTTTCAACTGTAGGAGTGAATTAGAAAGATATTTTTATATTGCCTATTTAAGATAACAGGTCCTAGCACCATGCTTCGGGCAAAATACATCAAAAGAATGAACTGAAGGTTAAGTTTCCTTTTAGATCTCAATTTTTATAACATCACAAAAATTCTTGCCTAAAAGCAATCCAAATTATTCAACTGCAAGATATTCTATATTCACCTCGTTCAGCCTGAGGGAAAGAACAAAGCCAGGAACTGGAGACACTTCGAAGGTTGAAGCACATTCATCTTCTCGTTATGCCTTTCTCAGTCACCAATCCCTGAGTGTGACACTGGCCCCTTAGAGAGAAAATGCAAGTAAGAGCTCTTTGAAAAGTTTTCTATGATGTCGGATTTGCAGAGGTAATTCTCACGTGAAAGGAGCCATAAGAAATTCAAGTAATGAAATTTAAATACCATGTCCAACAATTATTGCCATTTTACCCTACCCAAATCAATTAAATTTAACTCTCTCTCTAGTGTTAGATAGCACTGAATCCCAATTTGATTGTTTTTTTTTTTAAGATTTTATTTATTTATTTATTTGACAGAGAGGGAGATCACAAGTAGGCAGAGAGGCAGGCAGGGGCGGGGGCGGGGGGGAGCAGGCTCCCCGCTGAGCAGAGAGCCCCATGTGGGGCTCGAGCCCAGGACCTTGAGACCATGACGTGAGCCAAAGCCAGAGGTTCAACCCCCTGAGCCACCCAGGCACCCCCCCCACCAATTTGATTTTTAAAAAAATACTTTGTATACATGTTTCTATTTTTTTTATAATTTTTCTTGTCATTTACTTAAGTAAATAAATTATTTTTTATTTCTTATTTTTCTTAAAGATTTTATTTATTTATTTGCCAGAGAGAGAGAGAGTGAGCACGAGCAAGGGGTGGGGCAGAGGGAAAAGCAGGCTCCCCACTGAGCAGGGAGTCCCATGCAGGGCTGGATCCCAGGACCCCTGAAATCATGACCTGAGCCAAAGGCAGAAGCCTAACGGGCTGAGCTACCCAGGTGCCCCGACTTGTTTCTATTTTAAAAAGCATCTTGCTGTGATGATGAATGAAATGTGGGAACAAAGTGGGGTTTGCCTGCCTCTAATGCTGTGTACGACAGAGCAGGGTTGGTACTCAGTTTCAGAGGGCTCTGTGGGGATCTTTACCCGGAAGGGTTTATCTACGAGCCACTGAGACATCCTCATTATGAGATGATTCCAAATATAAAGGAAGCCACAGGCACATGATCCAGGAGCTACTTGGATGACAAATTTCTATATTGTCGGGTCTTCCTGGCATCGGTCTGTTCTGAGCAGGGCCTGGTCTTTCACACACAAACACACACACATACACACACACAGCCCACTGGGGTTGTGCAACACTGTGTTGCTGCTAAACAAACACTTCTTTAAAAAAAAAAAAAAAGAAAGAAAAAGCAGAACAAAACTTGAGGCCCCCCGGGTAACTCCATTGGTTAAGTGACTGCCTTCCCAAGATCGAGTTGTGCATTGGGCTCCCTGATCAGCAGGGAGACTGCTTCTCCCTCTGACCCTCCCCTGTCTCGTGCTCTCTCCCTCTCTCATTCTCTCTCTCAAATCAATAAGGAAAATCTTTTTTTTTTTAACTTTATTGGGCTATAACTGACATATGAAAGTTTGCACACGTTTAATGTATACATCTTGATGAGTTTAGGCATCTGCATGTACCCATCGTACATCACCACACCCAAGATAGGAAACATAACCATCACCTCCCCAAATTTCCTTCTGTCTTTTTGTGGGTTTTTTTGTCTGTCAGTTCATTTGTTACTGGTTTGGGGGTCAGAACACATAATATGACCTAGTCAGTCTTCACGTATGTTCCACTTCACGTGCTGTATGGGCACATCGTTGAGTAAATGCTTCATGACAATGAACATGACATCAGGTACTACTGCATATGTTCATTTATTTACACAACCAATGATTTCGTATTGACCACTCAGTTTGTGCCACATCCAGTCTTGGCAGTGATGACAGGTTGAGGAATAGGAAAACAAGGCCCCTGACCTCCTGTGGTTTTACATGTAAGTGAAGCCGGGGAGAAAGTAAACACAACATATGTAAACAACATCATTTCATATACCGGTAAGTGCTATGGAGAAAATACAGTTGAATAATAAGATAAGAAGTGATCGGGCGAAACAGTGCCCAAAGGTTCACGAAGTGCACAGGGGAAGTGGTCAGCTCATCGGGCCATCCTGTGCTTGCAAACGCCAAGGGAGCTCCTATGGAGAGAATACTGTGGAAACATGACATATGCCAATAACGGATGTTTGAAGGCCAAGTAAGAAATCAATTTATCAATAAAAGCATCCCACTCACATCAGGTTTATACCAGGGTCTGCTTTAAAAAGTCTCCCCTAAGATTTGGTGCATATTATCTTTATACACATGTAGCTCCAGGCTTTTTCAGCTTTCAAGATTTTACTTATTTATTTATTTATTTATTTGGGGGGGGAGAGAGAGAGTACAGGCAAGCAGGGGCAGGAGCAGAAGGAGAGGGACAAGAAGACTCCCTGCTGAGCGCAGAGCCCTATGCAGGGCTTGATCTCAAGACCCTGAGATCGTGACCTGAGCCCAAACCAAGAGTCAGTCGCTTAACCGAGTGAGCCACCCAGACACCCCAACCTGTTTCAGCTTTCAAAAGGTGTTTGCCTAAAGACTAGCCACAACTCTGCTGTTTAGCAGTGAGAAAAAGCATACTTTCAACTTTCTCTGGAAGACAGGATTCAGGAACTATAAATCCTGAAATGCCTCACTGAACTGATATCACCCTCACACTCAGAAGTAAGAAAAGGGATGCAATTTTCCAATCAACCAATGAACAAGGTCAAGATGCAATCTGGGCATGAAGAAATGGCCGCTGCAAATGGTCTAGCTATAGATTTTTACAACCATTTCTTTCAAGCCAGAGGTCTTAATACTTCACATGATATTAATTAAGAAACAAACCTTCTCTGAATTTATTTAATATCTCTCATGTATGTGATACAATTTATAAACAGTAATTTATAAGGTTTACTATAAAGCTACCTGGAAAATTGAGGCGGGGGTGTGATCCTCCTTGCTACTTGGGAGAGGTTCAGCATCTTCAGTGAAGTGGGCATATGCATTTATGAAGGGCTAGTGTTTGGGCAGAGAGACGGAGAGATGAATGTCATTCAAGCCTCCCTGAGCACCTTCTGTAATACTGCAGCAGAGAACCTAGGTCAAATATTCCTGTTCATCTTTGTTCTTGATCCTGGTCCATTTGAGCTCCTGTAACAAAACACCACTTGTAACTAACACATACTTACTTCTCACAGTTCTGGATGTTGGAAGTCCTAGAACAGGGTGCTAGCATGGCCGGATTCTGGGGAAACCTCTCTTCTTGGTCACAGGCTACTGACTTCTCGCTGTATCACCACCAGTGAAGGGGTCTTGTTTCTAACACACTGACCGGAGAATCTATCACAAAGTATTGTTCCGAGATAATTCTAAACTATGTTTACTTGTAATACCTGAACTTCAGGGGACACAATTATTATTTTTAATATTTTGCTTTGTTAATTTACAAGAGGCTGAAATGAAATATGTATTATTTAAATTGGCCGGTAACTGTTTATCTCAGACTTAATTGATCTCTGCTCTGATTACCAACAGACAAGCAGCTCCTATTGGTGTCTGCGTTGGTCTCCCGCCTACGTTCTGCAACCAGAGCCACAAAGCCTGGGGTGTGTGAGGACACGGGTATTGTAGGCTGCCCAGATGCTCCACAGGGGACAAATAAAACAGTAAGTCTCCAATTTGCACTTGTCTTATATTAATAAATAAGAAAGAAGATAGACCTCTAATATTGACTTGGGAGAACAATCCTACTGTTTGTGTGTGAGGTAGGCAGTATGCCAGGCTTGAAGGAAGAGAGCAAATTCATTGCCATGTTCAAATACCTTGAAGCGATCCAGAGATACAGAGAAAGACACTGAGACTCCGATGTCTTCCGTCCCACTTAAATTAGCTCTGCTATGACTGAAAACACAGATCTAATCAGACCTGATGCGTAATCCACAAAAAATTCTCAGTTGTCAAAGACGATGTCATTATTACCACAAGCTTCATAGTTTTGTGCATCTTTTATAACTGCAGAATATGTCTGCATAGTCCTACATATGTATACCTTATAGATACGTAAAAATTTATTGGATGTTCACTAAAACAACATTTATTATAAAGACTGTTCAGCATAGTAGGTTAGAGACTCTAGTCAAAAACACCACTTTAATCACATCAATCACTTAATTGAAAACTATTATTCACTCTTCACTGGCTACAAGTTCTATTCCAAGCCCCTAGGCAGCAAATCTGGCCCTTCCCACTGTGGTCCCGGTCCCCTTCCTTATCCTCATTTCCTACCGCTCTTTTATTCCTCCTAACTGCGTGGACCCGCTCCATGGTCTCTGATCTGGTTATGGTATTTTGAGTACGTACCTCCTTCTATGTAATATTTCTACGGCTGGGGATGGCCCGCTATTTGCTCCCTTCCCCAGTGAAAAATCTCTACACATCTTTGCACCCCGATAGATGGTTACCTACTCTGTGAAGCATGCCTCGTTGGTCACTGCGGGTCCATATCTGTGTCTCTGCCATGCGGACAGAAGCCCTCTGAGGCAAGAAACACATCTTATCCTCTTCTGCACGTCAGGAATGAATGCTCATTGATGTCTTCATAAATATATCTAAATCCATTTAGAGGTGGAAAACTCCCCTTAACAACAGTAACATTTCTCCTACAGGGTCCTAGTAGACATGATAGTCAATCTATGACATGTATGATTATAGGCAAAATATCTTTATACATTTTACATGGAAATAAAAAGAGATACAGAAATAAAGTAGAGCTTGACAAGACAGACGTGTGTACCCAAACTAATAACAGCTATGTGATTTCACAGATCTCTTAAAAGAACTTAAAAATCCTGGGGGCGCCTGAGTGGCTCAGTTGGTTCAGCGACTGTCTCCTGCGTAGGTCGTGATCCAAGAGTCCTGGTATGGAGCCCCACATCGCGCTCCGCGCTCAGTGGGAAGCCTGCTTCTCCCTCTCCCATTCCTCCTGCTTGTGTTCCCTCTCTCGCTGTGACTCTCTCTCTGTCAACTAAATAAATAAATAATCTTCAAAAAAAAAAAAAAAAAGAACTTAGAAGTTCTGTACCCTGGGCCTTTTCTGAAAAGCATCTCAGTTGTACAACATCGCCACCTAGTGGTAGACTTCAAAACACAGTAAATCAATCCTGTCTTCCCAGTTTCAAAGATACTCTCTAGAAGACCTTAGGTTCTGGCCATAGTGGAATGATACAAGATGAATTTGCCCTTTCCCCAGGGAGGAGGGGTGGGAAAAAAAAAAACAGATAAAATACACCACACCACTACTCGCAAGACACTGGACAACGGACAATGAAGGACAGGAGTCCTGTGAAACAGGAAGCAAACGAGGTCAGCCCTACAGTTTCCTCTGATTTCTGCCTTGAAAGAGATCCTAGGCCACAGGCAAGGAGAGGAGGAGAGCTGGGGATCTTGACTCTGAGTCAAGATTTGCTTATCAACTGTAACTGTGTCACACTAATACAAGCTGTTAATTATAGGAGAAATTCTGTATTTATAAGAACTCTTTGTGTTTTATACTCATTTTTTCCTGTAAACCTAAAATTGCTCTGCATAGTGTGTGGGGGCAAGGTGTCTGGAGCTCTGGGAGTGCCCCTGGGGACCCAAGTAAAGTTGTTTGAAAGAAGAGCATTGGCCAGAATTTTGTATTTGTCCCTCTCCCCCATGTCGGCTGAGGTCCGCCTGGCTGCCCAGCACTGGTTTGGTTCCAGGCATAATGCTCTCGATGCTCTCTGAAGTTAGTGGAACTCTGGATGTGAGGTGACTCCACAGTGGCCTCATGTCATATTCATGATGCTCTGTGTCCTGCTTGTCCTGGGGCCAATCAGTAGCAGCACGTCCAGGGCACCTTAGACCAGACCCCGCTCCCCACTCACTGCTGTGTGCAGTGCAGTTGTGATAGTCAAGGTTGGATTTTTCATTATCAAGATCTGAGTTTAAAAACAGATAAATAAAGATGTTTTATTTATTTATTTGACAGACAGATCACAAGTAGGCAGAGAGGCAGGCAGAGAGAGAGAGAGAGAGGAGGAAGCAGGCTCCCCACTGAGCAGAGAACCTGATGCAGGCTCAATCCCAGAACCCTGGGATCATGATCTGAACCAAAGGCAGAGGATTTAACCCACTGAGCCACCGAGGTGCCAAAAAAAAAAAACCCAGATAAATAAAAAGATCTGACTTCATACAGAGACAAAGTGGACACAGGATGGACACCTGTGTGGCTCAGTCCATCGGGCATCTGCCTTCAGCTCAAGGTCATGATCCCAGGGTCCTGGGATAGAGTCCCACATTGAGCTCTCTGCTCAGCAGCGAGCCTGCTTTCCCCTTTCTCTCTGCCTGCCTCTCTGCCTACTTGTGATCTATCTCTCTCTCTCTCTCTCTCTCTGTCAAATAAATAAATAAATAATTTTTTAAAATCTTTAAATCGAATTTGAAGGGCCTGAGTCAAGTTCAGTGGCACACTTCTGGGAGACACGGTATCAGGAACAGGAGAATTGGAGACCATGAATAAAGACCTAGAAACATCTGACCTTTTACTTGGGTATAAAGTACACATTCCAAAACTACCAAAAAAGGACAAATGTCAAGATAAAAAACAAGTCGAGCTAATCACCAACATACCAGAAAAACACAGTCTTTACCAGCTACATCAGAGTACCCAAATGGAGTCCCTGCAGCTGTTAACATCTGTAAAACCCATTGGGGAAAATGAAGAAAAATTTCAGGGAGCTCTCAGAGATGCTCTGGAGAAAAATTCTCATCTTCAAGGAAGCCTGAAACAGTTTTCAAAAGAAGCCAAATGAATGAACAAGAGAGTGAAGACATTTGTTGCACAAAAGAAAATAATATTACAAAACTCTTTTTACAAGGTCAGATCAAGTTTCTGGGTAGACAATGACGAAGATGAGGGCTGGGGCTCCAAGAGAAGACCTGGATTGTGGGAGCCTGGAACTGGATGATATAAGTTCATCAGAAGGTGGGACCAAGTGCAAGGTGAACCAAAGGAAAGACAATGATTGGTGTGGCTTGAGTTTAAACACTCATTTTAAAACTCCTAAAGAGACCAGCTGCATACTAACTGAACTGAAAAATAGGAAATAATCAGTGCCTTGAAAGATCATCTGAAATGTCTCTAAACCAGAAAAGTTTCACAGAATTCAGGGGGGAAAAGGCGCAGTTAGAAAGGGAGACACCCCAGCTCTTATCCTCCTTCAAGTGTATCCACATAAAAATCATTTTCACCAAATACCTGATTTAGAGACGATGTACCCTGCAGAGATGTAGGAAACTCCTTCAAAATCATATGACAAGACCATTAATGCAAAGAGCTGGACACCTACAAAATACAAGCCAAAATTCTGTCAGGAAAATTCTAAAGAATCATGTGTTATTATTGAAACCTATTCAAAGAGCTCATGACTATGAGTCAGGAGCGCTGTTGGCTGAGAGACACCTCCATAGCTTAAGAAAAGAAAGTGCATACCTGGGAGGGGGGGTGGAGAAGGAAAAAGAAAAACTGAGAAACAATGAAAGTTTCTGAAAAAATATCTTTATGTCCCTGATGTTGCAAATAGGACATTTGGCAGAGGACAGAGACCACCAGGACATCCTCCGGTGGAATGAACCCCATTAGGCTACGGCTGGCTGAGGATCCAGGAATGAACCCCATTAGGCTATGGCTGGCTGAGGATCCAGGAATGAACCCCATTAGGCTACGGCTGGCTGAGGATCCAGGAATGAACCCCATTAGGCTATGGCTGGCTGAGGATCCAGGAATGAACCCCATTAGGCTATGGCTGGCTGAGGATCCAGGAATGAACCCCATTAGGCTATGGCTGGCTGAGGATCCAGGAATGAACCCCATTAGGCTATGGCTGGCTGAGGATCTAGGGTCCCTCCAAAGATCTGGAGACCAGGGGAAAGACCCCTCTGGCAGGTCAGCTCCATCCTGACCCAGATCTTTTTCAAGATCTCAGGATAGCCAGGGTACCCTGGTCCTCCTGGTGCAGATAGCAGCTTGGGACTTTCTTTTGACTCCACAAATCACAGGATCCAAATTCCATTGACCTAGACTCTGGTCCTCCCCCTTGCCCCTTATCAGACTTCAGATGTTTTAGAAAACCTTAAGGGGATTGCTCATGGGGGACAGAACTCTCTGGTCTTCCCCCATTCCAGAATTTCAGAAGAAATTGCCTAGGAATCTTCTCCACCGAGGGGCTTCCCTGGCCCTACGCACTTCCTCTTCATCCTCCATCAGCCACAGGAAATGTCTCCACATTGAAGGCTGTCTACACAGCCTGAAAACAGAAGTGAGTCACCACTGAGCTGACTCCACCTTCCATTGATCCTACAGCTACAGAACCAGACCACAGAAAGATGTTTTCTCTCCACTCAAATAATTTTCTAATACTATATGAGTCTTATGGCTATTAATTGATTCTGTAATGTCTACAGTGAAAACCACTTGGGATTATACTACATAGACAATGTTCTATAGTTGTGGATTACTTCAATGTGAAACTAAGTTAATTGCTTCATTTTATCCTATTTGCAAGCAGCATAATTACAGCTTTTTATTGTTTTTAGCAAGTCTTCTAAAATAATCCAGGAGGCCAGTGTTTCATTTTGCCCTTTTTTTTTTAAATAATTTTGATGTTGTTTTTCTGGTTTTATTGTCATTGTAGAAAATGATTACACAACATCTCAATGGAGGACCTGATCAAATTACAACACTGAGGATTGTGGATTATTTTGTGCCTGATGTGAATGGGAATCAGATTTAACCCTGAGGTCACCACTCTGCTCAACCTGCCCCCCTTGGGATGCTTGACTGGGAGGCAACCTTAACCTTGACACTGAAAGGTGACCCAAGTTCATAGGTCAAGCCCAGCTACTCTTTTTTTTTTTTTTTTTTTTTTTTGACAGACAGAGATCATAAGTAGGCAGAGAGGCAGGCAGAGAGAGAGGAGGAAGCCCCACTGAGCAGAGAGCCCGATGTGTGGGGTTCGATCCCAGGACCCTGAGACCATGACCTGACCCGAAGGCAGAGGCTTTAACCCACTGAGCCACCCAGATGACCCTAGCCCAGCCACTCTTTACCCAAGGGCTGCCCCAGACAAAGTTACAAAGGTGACCCCACCTTCCTTCCCTGTCCTGTGTCCTGTACCACCCTGACCCATCACAAGCCTGGATTTGGGACTAGATAGTATCTCAGAGGCTGTCAACCCTCACCTCTCCTTCCCTGAACTGTCTCACCTTTACAACAGCACCGCCAGTGGAAACAATTTAACAGCCTAAATGACAACAGGAGTCCATGATGCTCAAAGCCCACCAATGACTCCAAATCATGCTGAGAGTCAAATCCATGCTCCTGGTCTAGACATGCTTATGTCCAAGACCCTCCTACTCAGACACTGACCATCCTTCTATCCGAAAAGCATCTTAAGGTCACTTAAATGATCTCCTCTGCCAGAAACACCTTTCCCCAGATGGGTGGGTGCTCTTTCATTTAGATACCAACACTGGTCCTATCTTCCGAAGGTGCCCTTTCCAGACCACCCCAGGCCAGTGGCTCTGCTCACTCAGTCCTCTCTATTCCCTCACCCTATTTATGACCTTGGAACCATGGTCCTTTCAGAAATCATCTATTTCCATGTTTATTCACATGTATTTCTGCATCACTCTGGACTACGAGGCAAGTAGGGCAGAGAGATGATCTTATTTCTGCCAAGCCCTCCCTCCTGTCAAGCACCTGACAGTCACTCAAGGATTTGGGAAACTGAGCAAGAAATGAACAAGTGAATCCAGTGGAAAGACACCCATGAAACCTCAGACCTGACCAAACAGCCATTGTGGGCCTCCCAGGGCGGGACCCACATACGTGCGATGCCTCCTTGGAGACTTGCCTGGACCCCGCTGCTCCCATGGGCCAAACATTCCCTGAAGAACACAGGCTTTGCCCTAGAAACGGCTCCTTTCTCCGGTGTGGGTTTCAGGCCAAAGATTCCACATTAACACTGCTCATGGAGAAGGGAGGGGAAGGTCAAGATTGTGGGGAAAGAAGAGGAGGTGTGGTAGGGTAGCCCCTGCCTCCTGTCCTTGGCACTGAGCAGGAAGGAGCTCAGGTGCTTTTGTGGTCAAATAAAACCGCCAGGGATGCCTGGGTGGCTCAGTTGGTTAAGCATCTGCCTTCAGCTCAGGGCATGATCCCAGAGCCCTGGGATCAAGTCCCACATTGGGCTCCCTGCTCAGCAGTGGGGAGCCTGCTTCTCCCTCTGCCTGCTCTGCCTACCGCTTCCCCTGCTTGTGCGCTCTCTCTCTCTCTCTCTCTGACAAACAAATAAATAATAAAATCTTGGAAGGAAGGAAGGAAGGGAGGGGCGGGATGGGAGAGCCACCAGACCTCCAGCCCAGGGTTTTCACTGGTTTGGAGAGTCCCTAGCAAGGAGGGACTGGCAAGCACTCAACACTCAGCTCTTTGCTAAGAGTCACGGCCAATATCTGCGAGGTGCAGAACTCAACAAAGCACACACCTTGACAGGAATTCCACCCTGTTCTCTACCTTACCCCCTCAAAACCCACTGATGACCCCACTTCGTGCAGGAGTCCCATGGAGAGATGAGGAAACTGAGGCTCAAACACGCTCCAAATTATGAAACGTTGAGATGGGGTTGTCAGCTCGTGCTCCAAAGCCCAAGGATGAGGCTCGCCTCTACACCTTCCTAGCTGGGTTTCTTTGAGCCATGTCCCCTAAACCAGGTCCCTCGAATTCCTCAACTCTGACCGAGGTATGCAGGTTAAATGAAATGAACTTGCAGAGAATTCTTAGCACATGATAAAAGAAGTTGCTGTTTTTATGATCCCCTTCTAAGTTATCAGCACTCAATCTGGGACATCCGCCCCGAAATTCCACTCATTCCCCATTCTCTGAAAAGCTGCCGGGCCTCGCCCCTGCGGAAGCTGTTATTGCTGGCAGACCGCACCGAGAAGCAGTACGAGGACCTCTCGTGGAGGGAAATGGTCATTTACTCAAGAGGAGCTGCTCCAGAGACTGCAAATATGCATGCGTTTGGGCCACATGTGCACAGGTTGGAGGCCTACGAGCACACTCTTCCGAGGGCAAAACCAGACATCAGCAGGTGCAGGGGGAAGGGGCTCAGCCTTGAGTGCAGATCACGGGAACAGGTCTGGGAGCTGAGCAAGGTCAGGGAAGAGGAAGTCGGCCATTCCCGGCTCACCGTGAGTGGGTAAGAAACGATGGGAGCATAACTAGCAAACGAGCAAATGCAGGTCTAATTAGAACCAGAGGTTCTTCCTGCAAGTGGCAAAAACATTTTGGAGGTAACCATGGGAACAGAGGGGAGAGGGCCCATAAAGAAACACTGGAAATTCACTTGTGTTGCTCTGCAACACTGACAGCTGAAATCCAGGGATGCTCCCTCTGCCCGAGCCCTCACATCCAATTTGATATCACCGCGTTAGCATCTGAGCCTTTTATCAAGGTCAGAGCGTGGCACGACGTCTGCCTCCCCCTGGCCATGGGTGGCCCCAAAAGCTTTCATTCAGACCACTCACTGCCCCATGTGGGAACTTGATAGGATTGTAATTCTTAGACGGTGCTCTAGAACAGTGGGTGTGGCTCTCAAAATTCAGCGTCTCCCTGTTGCTCTATTTGTAGGTGGTATTCTGTGGCTACTAAAGAGTCCACTAACGTCATCGGAAACACAGAATTTCCTTTTTTCTTAAAATGAGACTTTATATTTCTTCTGCTTTCTTTGCTGGTGTGTAAGTAAGAATAGAATTTTGGTTGGCTTTGTTTGACAAGGCCCCATACCATGAACACTTAGAGGGAATTTTACAGGAGTTCTCTCCAGATTTGGAATGCAACCTTTATTTCGGTTGTAACAAGAGCTGAGCTAGTAACAAGAGCTGAGCTACTCTAGTTACAACATTAATATGTTTAACAAGATCAAGTTTTGACTTAAGAAAGGGTAAGGGTATGAAACATTTTGTATAGCCAACCATCCCTTTCTTCACTAGTCACCACACGTACTTGTAATGATGCCGCTACCTTCACCCCTTACCCTCGGAGGGGAACTGTGGCGCGGGACACCAGCTCTTAGAGGTGAGCCGGTTTCCTACACTTGGGAGTCAGTGTTCTCCACCACCGGAAGCCTGATGTGGTTCTCCACCACCATACATGCCAGAACCAGCCTTTCAAAGAATACATCTCAGTTAGGTTTGGCACAAAAGAAATGGGGTCATCAGATTGTGTAAGAGAAACACTGAACTCATATTTAACCCTAAGGCAAAGCGCTTCTCATTGTCCACAAGCTAAGCTCCCTGGGATGATCCTTCAGACTGAATCTCGGTCTTATCTCTGAGAGGTGTCCCAGACGGACCCCTCCAAAAGTCACTGGACACACCCAGCACTTCAGCCAGGCCAGCTCCCAGCAGGCTTATGAAGACTCTAACAGAGACATTTTTAGGACCTTGACCCACTGCTCTATTCTGTGCCCTTCACCTCCTGTCCCCATCACAAGTCTGGCCTTGGGGTTGGAAAGGACCTCAAAGGCCAAGCTGTCAACCCTCGTCCCTCGTAGATGGCCCCATCCACCCTCAGCCACTGCCTGCCAGCCCAGTGACAGCTGGAACGAAGGTTCATGGACAGTTTAGAACTCTAAGCTTCCTAACGTTCCGTTAATATGTCAAGGTCAGTTTTTGTCTGTTTGTCTGTTTGTTTTGTCTCAGATCCCGCACTGTTTCCTCTGCCAGGAACACCTTTCCCCCAGGTAGGGGGGTGCTGCCTTCTTCACTGAGATACCGACGCTGCCCTGGCTTCTGGAAGCGCCTTTCCTGACCACCGCAGGCTAGCGTCTATGCTCGCTCATCCCCGCCCTTCCTTCTCCCTATTCAGGGCCTCAGAGCATCCATCCTCTCTGAAGGAATTTTATTTCCTCATGTATAGTCTGCATTTTCCTCTGAATGGTACAGGTTGTTACAACAGAGTTTATCTTATCCCCACGGAGCCATCCTGTCCAGCCCATGGCAGGCACTCATTAAGGATGTGAGGAATTGGGGCGCCTGGGTGGCTCCGTGGGTTAAGCCTCTGCCTTCAGCTCAGGTCATGATCTCAGGGTCCTGGGATTGAGCCCCACATCAGGCTCTCTGCTCAGTAGGGAGCCTGCTTCTCCCAAGCCCTCTGCCTGCCTCTCTGCCTACTTGTGATTCTCTGTCTGTCAAATAAATAAATAAAATCTTAAAAAAAAAAAAAAAAAAAGGATGTGAGGAATTTAGCGAGAAGTGAATGCATGAATCCAGAGGGAAGGACCTGAGACCTCACACAGTTCCGGCAGGTCTGGCCTCCCTGGGCGGGACACACGCATCTGTGGTGCCTTCTTGAGCCTCACCTGGGACCCTGTTGTTCCCCACTGCCTGCAGTTTCCCTGAAGAACTTCAGTTTTTATCAGACCACTCTACCCTCTCTGCGTGGGTGATAGGCCAGCCCCTTTGAGATGGACCCCTGACAGTGAGTCGTACACGCCACACAAATGTGGGCAGTGGGAATGGGTGCCAGTCCCAGTGTTGTGGGAAAAGAGGAAGATGCTAAAGGAGACGTGGTAGGGAACCAGGACTCCTAAACCACAATTAGGCAGTAAAGAGTGTGGGTGCTGTTGTGTTGAAGGAAAAGCTGCTGGATCTCAGGGACCCAGAACATTCCACCAGCCTGGACAGTCCCAAGTGAAGGAGGTGGGGGAAAGTACAAGCACTTAGCAAGTCTCTCGAAGCCCAGAGTACTTGTCCCCACACCAGGTTTCTATTTATCTCATTTAGCCCCACTGTGGCTCACCTTGAGGAAAGGAATGGCATAAGAGGTGAGGAAACTGGGTCTCAAACAAGTTCTAGAACTCTAAGTTTTTTCCAGGTGTCTCTCAAAACATGATGTTTCCATATTATTCTATTTGTAGGTGCTGTAATGACAGCATCTTCATTCCTGTTAACAAGACCACTGAAATAATCAGAAACACAAAAGGAATGTGGTCTTTCTTTTGAAATAATTTTGATTTCTTTCTCTTTGTCTTCCTGCCTTTAAGTGATTGCACAATATGCAGAACTAATAGGATTATAATGTTTAGGACAGTTTTTTATAAACGTTCATTACATAAAACATGAATATTACTTTTGTCATTACTATTTCACCCAGAAACAGGAACACTTTTTCTCTCTTCTGATGTAATTTTGGACTTTCTTACAATTGTTTTCACTGCTATTGCTAAATAATTGTATATTTGCTCAAACTAAAGCTCAATAGAATGATTATTTTGAAGATAATGCTTCATAAATAGAATTTGTTTGGCAGTAAATTTGGTGAGTGCCTTGTTTCTTTGTTCCAGATGATGTAAGGACAGTATCTCAGAGATGGCAGTTTAATAAGGTCCCATAAGAAGGGCTTATCGTGCCGGATCTTACACCTAGAGGGATTAGAAACACAGAGCCTACTTCTGTGTGCCAAGAGCTGACTTGACTCCACTTAAAAAGACGGATATGGCTTACTAAGCTGTTCTTGAAAGAGAGCAGTCTGTGAACCTTCTATAGGAACATCCTTCAGTATTCACCTTGTATTTAATTGTTTGAACACCTCCAAGGAGACATGCCTGCAGACTCGGAAACCTCTAGCCTCCGGCCTCACAATCCAGCTCTGCACAAAGATGACCACACAGAGGAGTCTGCCTTCAGAGACAACCCAGTCTTATCGTTTTCTTCATGTGGCACCCTACGCCATGCCCCTCGCTTCCCGCTGACCCTCCTGACCTCTCTGACCTTAACTGACAGCCCTCAAAACCAGCCTTTCAGGGCACACACTTCGGTGAAGGAGAATGTAGGTAAAGTGGAGTCACTGGGATACAAGAAAGGGAATCTGAACTCGGATCTAACCAGAGGCCACAAGGCGCTGGGCCTCCCCAGGCAAACACTCCAGCCCAGTGTTCTACCATGGCAAGCCTCAGGCCAGATTATGATGGTGAAAACACTTCCTGGGACTCTTAATTCCCTTCTCTGTTCTAATGTCCTTCACCTCTCCCTCCCCAGCAGAAGGCTTATTTTGCGGGGGCGCCTGGCTGGCTCAGTGGGTTAAAGCCTCTGCCTTCAGCTCAGGTCATGATCTCAGGGTCCTGGGATCAAGCCCCACATTGGGCTCTCTGCTCGGCGGGGAGCCTGCTTCCCCTTCTCTCTCTGCCTGCCTCTCTGCCTACTTGGGATCTCTGTCTGTCAAATAAATAAATAAATAATCTTTAAAAAAACAAAAAAAACAGAAGGTGGCTTATCTTGGGAATGGAAAGGCCCTCCATGAAGCTGTCCCATCCTCGGCCACTGCCAGGCCAACCCGGTGACAGAGCTGATGTCCACAGTCTAGAACTCTGTCCTCCACCAGGACAGAGCAAGGGCACCCAGCCCATGCGGAGGAGGAGCCCAGCACAACTGGGCCTTGGGAAGCCCTCCTTCTCCCAGGATCAGCTTCCTGTCACTATGACAGGACTGCAAGGAAACATAAACAAGGCTATGGGCATGCCACTGCCCTTCGACCCTCACAGTATTGTCAGCTCACGGGTCATGGCAAGTCACACACAGAAACGACCTTCTACAACAGCAGGTCACTTTCCTGAGGACACTGAGGTCTTTGAAAATGGTGATCTTAATGAGATGGGGCCCAGGAGTAAATGTATCCCATTGCTCAAGTTATCAAAATGCAGAATCCTCCCAGTCTTGTGGAGACGGGCATAACGCATGCAATAGTGTGCATCTCTAACCTTGGCTGCAGGTGAATGAGACTATTAGAGACACACACAAAAAAATCCCAGAGTGGCTCCTATTCAGTTTCTAAAGACAAATCACCCAGTTGTTACTTGGAGGGAAATAGTAGCCCAGAGGAAGCACCGTCCTTCCACAGCAGAAGAATCGCTGTGAGTTTTTAGCGGTACCCTGACATTTCACTTGATCACGTGACTGTGGTTTTTCTTTGATCATCTGGAGTTGTGAATGTTTTGGATATCGGCAGATTTGTCCCCACTTAAAGCAAGGACATGGGGTCTCTATCGGTTGATGTATTTTCTTTTTTTTTTTTTTAAGATTTTATTTATTTATTTGACAGAGAGAGAGATCACAAGTAGGCAGAGAGGCAGGCGGGGGGGGGGGGCAGACTCCCCACCAAGCAAAGAGCCCGACACGGGGCTCAATCCCAGGACCCTGAGATCATGACTCAAGCTGAAGGCAGAGGCTCAACCCACTGAGCCATCCAAGCACCCGAGGATGTATTTTCATCCTAAGTTACTCTCTAGCACAGTTTCTGCCTGGAGGCTTCCTGATACAACCTGTACCTGAACAGATTGCCACATTGGCCAGACCCGATGCCCTGCACCCCTGACATGACCCAAGGTGAGACCTGACACCCAGACACATCTCTAAGTACTGATTTACATGAAATGTCCCCCAATATCAAAGGTGCCTGAGTGCCCAGATGGTGTCCAAGACTAAGCCCAATGTGGGCCCAGACAAACAAGCTCCCAGGGAAGAATTGTTCGTGAGCTCACCGCGCTGGGCACTGCGTCCACCCCTCCCCTTGGTACCCTATTCCCAGTTATGTCTTTCTTCGTAACTTTAGTTTGTATTCCTCTTGATGAGGGTGTAAGTTTGTGAATTTTGATTAGGATGTTGAATTCAACTTAAGGATGTCTTAGAATCAGATGTTGGGGGGAAAGTCATGTAGCAAGTGAATATACATTCCAGAATAAATCAAAAGCTATTCAGCATGACTTCATGGTTTGTTCTAAAGAACAAAACTTTTTTAAATAACTGCATTAACCAAGGTGCCTTAAAACAAAATATGGAATCTGAGTTTCAGCAGATAGGAGCATTTTCTTTAATGATACTTTGTACTTCCTCAGTGGACTGAGAGATATGTAAATAATTGAGAAAAAAATCAGAAAGGAGGAGAGATTTTAGAATTGAGGCGTGATTATTTGGTTAGACCATTCTTTACATATTTCTTCTGATAGAATATTATCAAATAGAATATCTAATTTATAGAATTGTTAGAATATTTGGGACACTTCAGGTTTCAGAAAGGCAACTGGTCTTTTCTGAGACAAAATAACAGAAGAATAAAAAATAATAAAAGAAGAATATTATCAGAATATATAAGTGCGTAAGTGTTCTATAAATAAATATATATACATATAAATTTGTTCACAAATGGTATGCATTCTGTTCTAAGGAATATGAAGAAAGTGCTACCCTAGATTATTAGCAATAAACAGTGAGGTATGCGCTATAATGAATGCAAGATGAGATAAGAAGATGTGATAGGACATAAAGTTTGTGCAATGGAAATCTTAAGATCTGAACACATTATGTTATTTCTGGCCACTTATGTCAAGCGCCCAGGGCCTCACACTTTCTCGCATGTTATTAGCATCCCAGCTTCACCAATTTATTCATGGAGAAGTTCCCCCGACCCCCCATGGTCATACACACATGAGAGAGTTCTGAAGGATCCCTAATAAAATGTGAATTTTATAATCTATAATAAATTTAATAAAATTCACATTCTTGGGAATTTCACTTTTTATTTTGAACTTCTTAATTTGAATACTGCAAATAAAATATGATTGACAATAGAACTTACATATCTTCCGGTAGCACCCAGACAGTGAGAGGCCTCAGATTTTAAGACAGCAGGATTCAGTGATATGTTGATTTTTATGAAGTCTGGAAGTCAAGAGAAAAGTGGCATGAATATCTTAGGAAACCAGAACAATGTGAAAGTATCCAAAATAAAAGGGTAACTTTAAATGATATAATAATAACTATAATTCAAATGATATAATAATTAAAAAAATATTAAACAATTATAACTGAGTGTTCTAATAGGAAACATATCATAAATTCTAAATTTATTCATATATTTATATCATCTGGGCTCATATTGTTGAGACTGGGTTATGAAATAATGATGAATAATTATAGTTTATCAATATAATGATGTAGCACTATTAAAATATTGATTAATAGAAACTTAATTTGAATAAAATTGTATCATTTATAGGAGAAGAATCAATGAAACAAGATGGGATTGGGAGGGAGACAAACCATAAGTGACTCTTGATCTCACAAAACAAACTGAGGGTTGCTGGGGGGAGGTGGTTTGGGAGAAGGGGGTGGGATTATGGACATTGGGGAGGGTATGTGCTTTGGTGAGTGCTGTGAAGTGTGTAAACCTGGTGATTCACAGACCTGTACCCCTGGGGATAAAAATATATGTTTATAAAAAATAAAAAATTATAAAAATAAAAAAAAATTGTAACCAATGTTAGTGATTGGTAAAATATATTTTCATAATTTTTAAGGCAATACTTCCTAAGTTTAACATTAATACTTATTCATAATCACATGCACTATCTCTTGGCCAATAAACACAGTGACATTCCTTAGATTGATATTATTTTCTTTTTGAAAAAAGAAAGTGAACCACTGGAAATGAATGGATGCTTTTGAGTTACATTTTAGTGCTCTCTCATTTTCAACATTAATCAGATTGTATTATGCATTCCATGCTTTCAAAATTTCCAATATTTGGGGCGTCTGGGTGGCTAAGTGGTTTTTTTTTTTTTTTAAAGATTTTATTTATTTATTTGAAAGACGGAGATCACAAGTAGGCAGAGAGGCAGGCAGAGAGAGAGAGAGAGGGAAGCAGGCTTCCTGCGGAGAAGGGAGCCCGAAGCGGGGCTCGATCCCAGGACCCTGAGATCATGACCCAAGCCAAAGGCAGCAACCCAAACCACTGAGCCACCCAGGCGCCCCATGGCTAAGTGGTTTAAAGCCTCTGCCTTCAGTTCAGGTCATGATCTTGGGGTCCTGGGATAGAGACCCACATCGGGCTCTCTGCTCAGCAGGGAACCTGCTTCTCCTCCTCTCTCTGTCTGCCTCTCGGCCTGCTTGTGATCTCAGTCTCTCAAATAAATAACTAAAAAGACGGGCGTCTTTTTACAGGTCATGGTCTCAGGGTCCTGGGATCAAGCCCCACATTGGGCTCTCTGCTCAGCGGGAAGCCTGCTTCCTCCTCTCTCTCTGCCTGCCTCTCTCCCTACTTGTGATCTCTGTCAAATAAATAAATAATCTTTAAAAATAAATAAATAAAAAGAAAAAAGAAATTTCCAGTATTTGTCAGTATCTTCTTTGGAGTTATCCACACAATATAATGCATAAAAAATTTTTTTTCTGGCCAAAGATATGTTATATAAGTACTCAAGTTACAGCAAGTGAGATTATTTTAATCTAAAATGTGTGCCCTGTGAATACAGTACATTGACAACCGTTAATAGCAATGGCCTTAAATTTGATGATAGTGTGTGACTCCTTAATTTACACGTTCATTGGAAGCAGTTTTTCAATATGAACTGTTTTGGGAAAGTTTCCTCCACACATTCACTTACTTGGAGGGTAAACATTTCACGACCCTTTCCATTATGCTGTCTTTCTATGAGTTATTCTCCATTTGATAACAGAGAATGGAGATGTAATTTTATCGAGATGTAATTTATTCACCATAAAATATACCCTTTTACAGTGTGCAATCCAATGGTTTTCAGCATATTGGGAGGGTTGTACAACCATCAACATTGGCTAATTTTAGAAAATTGTTATCATCTTTAAAGAGAAATCCTCTATCAACCAGCGCTCAGTCCCATTCTCCCTCCTCCCTTGGCAGGTAGTGGAAACTACACACCTACTTTCTGCCTCTATGTATCTGTCTACCCCAGACATTTCAGTAGGAATGGAATCAACCAAAAGGTGGCCTTCTGTGTCTGGCTTCCTTGATTCGGCTTAATGTTTGCAAGGTTCACTCGTGTTAATAGCATGTATTTCATTAACTTACATGTCTGAATAATATTGCATTGTAAAATACACCACATTTTATTTGTCCATTCATCAGGTAAAGGAGGCCTCCGAGGCTAACATTCAGTGATTACCAACATCTTTCCTCGTCGTTCTTCTTAAGAGCTTGAGCATAAAATCTGGGAAACAGGTGTGCCCTCCTGGAGGAGAAAAAAGTCCTCAGATGCCACCCCCCAAAACTGGATAAGACTTGTTTTACAAAGATACAACGTAAACTCACTAGGAAATTTGTCTCTAAGAGACTCAATTCGCTGTGCGCAGGCGAGAATGACTCAGTAGTCAACTTGGCACCCAACGTTTATCCAAGAAATACGTGTGCACGCATAGGCACACACAGTTCTACTGGATCCAGTGTACCACTGCCATTTTATTCTCTGAAGTCACGAATGGCTTTAACATTTATTTAGGGTAAGAGCCATTTTTTTCCCCCTGAATTGAAGTACTTTTTCAGTGCTGTGAATATTTTACTCAAAATGCTTTCCATAGTAGAAATTTCTGTTTTGTATCAGTTTTGTTATCTCTTTGGAATATTCCTAGATGTGCTACAGGACAGACGCTGCGGTGTTCCAGTGGGGTCACTGCTCAGCCTCCTCTACCCCTTCACCCTCCCCAGGCGGCATCTAGCAGTGAGGAAGCTCAGCACTTACCAGCCCTAAGCTTCCATTTCAGCATTTCCCAGGACTGAGATGGAGAGAGGGAGGGGGAAGCAACAGATGGGAGAGTGGAGAAGGTAGAGAAGGGTCAGACATCGGGAGAGAATGGAAAGAGGTGGTTCTCAGGGGAATGCCCCAGGGCACGGTGGCTGCCTGCATACTGGTTCTTCCCTTTGCAGCAGGTCTTGGATGTCACCAGCCCAGGTTTCCCTCCTCCCCAAGTTGGACTCCTCATGGCTCCATTATTTTCTGACAACACTTTTCTTTTCCATCTTTACTCCAGACCCATATTTCAGAGCAGACAGCACAATGGCTCCAGCAGATGGACTGCAATTCTCGAGCTCACCTCCTGCCCCTACTTCCTGATGAAACATATGAGAAAGAGCAAAGCCGCACCCAATGGCCAGGACCAGGCCTGATACCCTCAGTTATGTCTTGGTGTTCTTCTGAAAAACTAGAACATTGTCTAAACCACAAAATACCAACCGTCCTCTCTCCTTAACAACACAGGTGACAGCTTCTCCTTCACAATTATGGCACTGGACTTGTTCAAGCTTTGGTTCCTAAAGATAAGATTTATTAAAATATCAATCATAGAATCATCCCTGCATGTGGTAGCACAAAATCCAGAGAAAAATGTCTGTTTCCATGACCTCACCCCAAAATCACCCGGCCTCAGTGGAAATCCTATAAGGACTTTCTTCAAGAGTAACAAATGCCAAACCATGGGGGATTAGGAAGATGGGCAAGGAACTCAGCAGCAGGACCGGGAACACTGATGGCGGGCCCTCACAAGGGTCAGAACAGTTCCTTCAACCCCTGCAGCCTGGGGCAGGGCCATCAGGAAAATGCTGCCTGGAAAGGTGCCCTCCTCCCTGCCCCTCTCCTACAGGGGCTGCGCCATGCGGGATCCTTGTCACTCTATTGGGGGAACAGGGTTGGATTCCATTCCCCCTATCACTTAAGGTCTCTTTGACCACCGTGTCCCACACAAGTGCATCTTCCTTCCAATTGGAGCCCCACTCGGGGTTGACACCTTCCAGGCTACTGCTGCAGTGAAATTAGAGCCGATGGAGTAAAATGAGCATTAGGGAAGTTAAATGAAATAGTTAGGGTCCTACAACAATCTGTGGTCAAATCTGTGAATATCAATTACCTAAGAACCATGTGCATAGAAGAAATCGATATCTGGGGTATCAGGAAGTATGTCATTACCTCACCTGGTGGGGCAGCTTGAGCAAAGGAATGGTTGTAGGAAAGATGCATTGTGTGGGTGGGACAGCTGGGACCCTCCTGTAGGACAGAAAGGGCGTCTTAGTGAACAAGGGTGAAGAGACTGCAAATGGGTCAGATTCTGAGGGGCCTTGATTGACATGTAAACCATAGGGCCATTGCCTCTACTGGAAGAGGCTGTGGTTCTAGAAAAGGGCATTGCACCACCACAGTCCTGGGAAAGATAGCCTTCATTTTTCACATGCCCTACCCACTGTCTACGTCCTGACATCACTCTGTCCCATCTGCCACCAGGGAGAGAGCTCCTCACCCCCTCTGATGAGGCCCAAAAACTATGTCATCTCAGTTACTTTCTGAAACAAATTCCCCCTTCTATTGGCCCTGAGACTGTGAATTTGTCTCTACATTTTAATAAACCAATCAGGGTAACCGGATAACGAAATCCAGGGAGGTCTTTAATTCTTTGTGTCCTTTCTTCTTAAAGAACAAGTAAACATCTTCTCCAGGATGAAGAACACATATGGATTCCCTCCTTTCTTGCACATGTACACAACATTCTGAGTGTCAGGTCCAGGGAGACTACCTCATTTTCTGCAGGTCACATGACCAGCTGAGCAAATAACTTCCCGTGATCTTCAACCAAATAGATCCCGTCCTGCTAGTGCCCCCTTAGGTTTCACATCTGAGGTAGGATAAGTCTCTTGGAACTTTCTGTTTAGAGAATGAATTTCATGCCCTTCTAAATTTCATGGAAATTTACTGCAGTTAAAAGAGAAGGGGCTATAAAAATTATAAAAACTGGTTTCTTGGAATATTCAGATAATGGTTTAAAGCCTTAACTCTGATCTCAGAGATTAAAATACAAAAACCAAATTTGTACACCCACCTTGGCCTCAATTCTGTCATGGCAATAAGTGACCTCCAAACACGAGTGACTTACCTCAACAAAAGTCTATTTTTCATCCTTCTGGGATTCAGCTTAATGGGGTCATCATTATGTAGGACAGAGAAGGGTCATGGCAGTGAGAAAAGAGCAATGGCCCCCAAAATGGAGGATTCTGCTCAAAGATGGTACATTCCTATTCACTGACTGAAAGAAATCACAGGGCAAAGCCTGAAATCAACAATTTGTGAAGTCCAGTCCCCCTAGAAGACAAGGCCTAACAGGGCTAGTGACATGAGGCTGGGCATGAAATAAGTGGACCCTATTAAATACACCATGGTTCATATGTTTGGTCAATGTTATTAACTTCCATCTCTAAAGTACACCAAATAATCTTACCCTTCTCCACCAGACACAATATGAAACCTCCATTCACACCAAAAGCAACGAGAAGATCCCACTACAGTTCCTTCATCAAGATCTCAAAGAGCAAAAGCCCAGGCTATGAGGCAGCTGAAATAGGGGCTGGACCCATGTAGTGAGCATCCTCTCATCTGTGGAGAAGAGGGGGGAGATGGCATCCGTTGGAACAGAGCAGTAGCAAGATTCAGCTGGGGAAATGTTTAGGTGTAGACCTTTAAGGGAGAATGCTTCCCCCCTTTTTAGATCAATTTCTGCTTCCTGGCTAAGGTGCCCAGACCAGATCCTTGATTGTCCCTTATCTTGCTTGGCTTCATCAGTAGGGACCCTAGAGACTGAGGTATTAAGAAAAAAAAAAAAAGAAAAAGGAAAACAGAAGTACGAACCAATTACCTTGATTCCATTTACTTCCGGATGCAGTTAGCTCACCCCCTAACTCATTACGCCTAATTTCTCTCTCATCTTAACTAAAATATCTCAAGCTTATCAGTTCTCTGTGGCAAAAGCACACTCCATTTTTCCCCGTGACAGTTTACAGGAATGCTTAAATAATAGAGAAATTACTTACTGGTCGAAGTTTCAATACAATCCTTGCCATAGACCAAAGGTTTTTAAATCACAACCCAGCTTTGATTTTTGCAATTCTTAACTATGTATAAAATTTTTCTTAAAAAGTAGGTCTCCAACATTTTATGTCTTCATTTAAATAAGTATAAAATCTACCTGTACCCCTTACCCTAAAGTTCATGAATTCTCCTTCCCTTCTTCCTGTTGAACAACAATTCCTTTCTCTTTTTTGTTTCCAATAGTAATAGATTATGCCTTTATTAACACATTCCCTTCTGAGCTCATTTCTTTCTAGATGGTCCCAGGCAACAGTGGCCGAGAGCATGTAAATAATGACAGAAAATGGGGCGCCTGGGTGGTTCAGATGGCTAAGCATCTGCCTTTGGCTCAGGTCATGATCCCAGGATCCCGGGATGGAGCCCACCTTGGGCTCCCTGCTCAGCGGGGAGTCTGTTTCTCCTTCTCCCACATCCCCTGCTTGTATTCCTCCCTCTCTTACTGTCTCTCTCTGTGTCAAATAAATAGAATCTTTTTTTAATAAATAATGACAGAAAATTCTGTTTCCATAATTCAAGGCACAAGTGGGTTTCACCTATTTTCTGCCTTCCAGGTTTTCGCAGCTAACATAGCTTTACCAAAAAAAATTTATAGTGGTGTAACACGAGTAGGCATTTTTCTAGGATTCAACAAAGTTTTCTACCACCCATGGTTTGTCTCTGTGACAAATCCACATATACACTTTTTCCCTGTTAAATGTCATCATTTCCAAATAAGGCAGAGTTCAGCCATCCAACTAGAGAAACAGAATCAGTATATATAATGATTAATTGTAAGTAATTAGCCTATGGGACTTTAGAGACTCACTAGGCAATTCAAAAATTCCTTGTACGGGCTGAACTCTTGAGCATGAGCTGAACATCAATGAACAGGAAGAATGTCTTCACAGGGAAGTCTCTATTGGCTTTTCAGTTGATTGACTTAGGCCCAGCCAGATTATATAGGATAATATCCCTTAAAGTTAAATGATTGTGGACTTTACTCACTTCTACAAAATACCTTCACAGAAGCAACTAGATGAGAGATTAAGTTCTATAGATTAGCCATACTGACACATAAAACTAATCATTTCTGTCTACATGTTGTTGAGCTGTATAAGCCATACACCTCTCCTGAAACCATATATGACTTCCAAATTTAAAAAAGTGATATTTCTGCCTAATACAGTACAACTATCTTGCCTACAGTAGAAACACACTAAGAAGCCTTTCCCAAGAAGACACAACATCCTTGAGTCATGTGCATCATTCTCTTTTGATACACCTTAAATACAGTGATTTAAAGTGAACTATTGGGGTGCTTGGGTGGCTCAGTCATTAAGCATCTGACTTTTGATTTCAGCTCAGGTCATGATCTCAGGATCCTGGGCTCAAGCCCCATGTGGGGCTCTGTGCTCAGTGTGGAGTCTGCTTGGCATTCTCCTTCTCCCTCTGCCCTTCCACCTGCTCGTGCTATTTCTCTCTAAAATAAAAAAATAAAATGAAAAATCTTTAAAGTGAACTATTACTGGGATGCCTACTGGCTCATGAACATGGTCATGATTTCAGACCCCCAAGTTGAGCATGGAGCCTACTTGAAATAATAATAAAGTTAACTATTATTAATGAATTATTGGGGATAACTGTGGGAAGAAAACAAAGTATTTTACCACATATACAGATTCATAGCAAAACTCTCAAAACTAGTATATCCTCAATTCTGCAAATGGTCACAAGGTAGTAGCTGGTATTAAAAGTTTAATATTTTTTTATTAAGATTTTTATTTTTTATTATTTATTTGACAGACAGAGATCACAAGTAGGCAAGAGGCAGGCAGAGAGAGAGAGAGGAGGAAGCAGGCTCCCTGCCCAGCAGAGAGCCCGATGTGGGGCTCGATCCCAGGACCCTGGGATCATGACCCGAGCTGAAGGCACAGGCTTTAACCACTGAGCCACCCAGGCGCCCCTAAAAGTTTAATATTAACAGTACTTCCTTTGACCTCAGCAACCACCTCACATGGCTTTAATTCTGGCCAGGTGACCCAAGTACTTATTTATATTTATATATATGTATATATTTAAATATATATATATATTTATACAAATATTTATCTATAAGTCTGTTCTTATAGAACTACCTCTAGTGCTAACACTGTTAGCACTAGAGGTAGTGAACCAGAAAAACAGGATCAGTAGCTTTCGGAACTCATAGGAAACTAGTGAAATTATACATACACATGTGTGCTCATGTATATATACATATATAGACTTTTGTTATTATGGGCTTATACAATTGTAACACCTGGCTAGGCAAGAATGAGATTTCTGGGGCAGACCCTATGGAAGGCTGAAACTCTCATGTGAATGCAGCTACTTTCCACAGCTGCAGCTTTCTTTCCAGGCAGGAATGCCCAACTTTGCTCTTAAGACTTTTCCATGATTCTGGGTGCCTGGGTGGCTCAGTGGGTTAAGCCTCTGCCTTCAGCTCAGGTCATGATCTCAGGGTCCTGGGATCAGGTCCCACATCAGGCTCTCTGCTCAGTGGGGAGCCTGCTTTCCTTCCTCTCTCTCTCTCTCTCTCTCTGCCTGCCTCTCTGCCTACTTGTGATCTCCGTCAAATAAATAAATAAAATCTAAAAATAAAAAATAAAATAAAAGAAGATTTTTCCATGATTCTATCAGCCCCACCCGGTTTATCAAGGATAATCTCCTTTACTTAAACCCAACTGATTGTATAATTCAATCGACAAAATACCTTGAAACCTAGATACTTTTCTTTTTTTAATAACTATGGCATACAGACAAGTGAAGATGGCATGTACACTTTCCTATCAATGATGAAAAGAGATGTGTTTTGGGGCACCTGGGTGGCTCAGTCAGTTAAGCATCTGCCTTCCACTCAGGTCATGATCCCGGGCCCCTGGGATGGAGCCGAGTGTGCAGTTACTTGCTCAGCGGGGAGCCGGAGCCTGAGTCTCTGTCTGCCTCCCACTCCCCCTCCGCTCACGCTTTCTCAAATAAATAAATAAATACCTTTTTAAAAAAGTGTTTCACTAATGAATCATTGAACACTTATCAAAAACTAATGATATACTTACTATACAGTGGCTAACTGAACAGAATTTTTAAAAAGTGCTTCAGTAAAAAAAATAAAAATAAAAAAAATAAAAATAAAAAGTGCTTCAGTAAGAACTCAGGAAAAACATAAAGTGACATATATATATCCGTACAATATCGTATCATCATCAAACCAAAATAATTTATAGAGTACTAAAACACTGTGGAAAACAAAACACTTAGAAATGTCTGTATGTATGTGTGAACTAGAGAGCACAGATTCTAAGTCATATTTGGAAAGACATTAGGAGAGATGTAAAATTGCCTGCTGGAATCTGTACTTCTTAATCTGATTACTTCAAGTTTCTTTCTTTTTTTTTTTTTTTTTTTTAAAGATTTTATTTATTTATTTGATAGACAGAGATCACAAGTAGGCAGAGAGGCAGGCAGAGAGAGAGGAGGAGGAAGCAGGCTTCCTGCTGAGCAGAAAGCCCGATGTGGGGCTCAATCCCAAAACCCTGAGATCATGACCTGAGCCGAAGGCAGAGGCTTAACCCTCTGAGCCACCCAGGCGCCCCTCAAGTTTCTTTCTAAAAGTGCTAAACATTTAATGAAGGGATTAAATAGAAGGGCATTTAAGAAATGGGTGGGTCACCCTGGGTGTTGATAAGGTGTGTCCTGGAGTCCTACTCAGTTGCCCACTCACCTCTTGAGATCCAGGCAGTTCCTCCCAAGATGGATTTGAACAGCACTAAAAGCGTAAGTTTTCATCTGCAATTTGCTCTTGGATAATGCCACATGCTTTATTTTAAAGAGTTTATAAAAGTTGAAAACACAATCATAATTAGAGAAGCATATTGTTGGAGCAGGAGCTGTTTGCATCCATAAGCTGTGTCGGGGGACTGAAAAGTGCTTTCAAGTTGGAGACTGGAATTTCAAATTTAAAATAAGAGCCATAAGTCCCACAAGTGGGTTGTCAAAAGTTCTGAAGTTGACACCGTAAATGGAGAAAATACACATGAAAAACCTAATGTTTTATACTAAAATGTATCTTACCACAAAGTACTGGCTACTGTGTAATTTATCTCAATTTCTTAAGGTTTTACTTGTTTATTTCCATTATGTTTCCCAGCTCCTATTGCTTCCTATTTTTTCTGAGTAATTTTTCGTATTTTCAGTAACTCATATCACAGATTGTCATTTTTTTTCTATTATACGTACATACTTAACATACATGTCTCCAATTCAGCATGACTTTAGCTGTACTCCTAAAGTAAAAATAGAGAATCATTGTTGAACGTATAGGCTTTCAACCTGGAAAAAAAAGTGAAGACTTAGGTTTACACAGAGTTTTTAACCCATGAACATATCCTCCATACCCCTCTTCCCATTTTCTCTTCATCAGGCATACTACAAAAAGAAACCTGGCAAGGCAGGATTGTTTGCAACCAGAGTCAAAAGGATATCCTCCAAGAATGGTTTAAACAAAACCTTTACCCTGACAGAGCTACCAGGAAACAATGGGCCAAAGAAATTGGTATTTCAAAATTGGTTTCCAAAATTCAGGTTAAGCATAGGTTTCTATTTCACTGTCAGATTAAAGGTAAAGAGAAAGGCTGGGCTCGGGACTTTCAGGCCATTCTTATGTCCAGTTTGTTGCTCAGGGGCTTTTTCTTGTATATTAAAAACAAGAACTGCGTTTATATCTTTTACCAATTGTGGAAATTTGGGCTGGGTATGTTCACTGATGGCAGGAGAATACACAGACTGGTTCAGGCTCTCCCAATAGGAGGTAAGTTTTTAAGATTTACATAATTTAGGAAATTATAATGCTATGTTAATGATAAGGTATCATTAAGTATTGAAGTGTACTGGGCACCTTGCTGGCTCAGTTGGTAGAGGCAAGCAATGCTTAATCACAGAGCTGTGAGTTCAAGTCTCACATTGGGGGTAGAGATTACTTAAAAATTTAAAAAAAAATTTTTTTTTATTGATAAATACTGCAGGATGAGTTTAATATGTAGTTATAAGGAAACCGTGGGGCAAGAACTCACATATGTTCCCAATTTTCAGGCTTTTTTTTTTTTTTAATACCTGAAGTGTAATTCATACACAGAAGTATATGACATAGGGGCGCCTGGGTGGTTCAGTGGGTTAAAGCCTCTGCCTTCAGCTCGGGTCATGATCCCAGGGTCTTGGGATCAAGCCCCGAATCGATTCAGGCTCTCTGCTCAGTGGGGAGCCTGCTTCCCGCCGCCACCCTCTCTCTCTGCGTGCCTCTCTGCCTGTGATCTCTGTCAAATAAAGAAAATCTTTAAAAAAAAATAAAAGAGCATATGAAATAAAATCCCATATTGTATTATTGAATAGAGCTACTAATATGAAAATGAAACTAAGTTGGATTTCTTCAGTTAGCAAGGCGATAATTGTAGACAATATAATTATACCTAGTGAGACAGCATTTAAAACAATGAAGATCAGTAAAAATGTGCTCTTTATGGAAAATAATCAATTCAGATTTTTGTGTCTATATATTGAGAGAGCCTCCAATTAGCCATTGACTGTATGGACCTTTGTCTGAAGGATGCTGGGAAGAAATATTTTACTTTTCATGCATTTGTTCTAGGTGTAAAGAGACCGTTTACTCAAATCCCAGTAATAAAAGTGGGACTATCTGGTGATGTGCTTAAGACTTACCTGGAAACATTTTAATTTAGAGCACAGATAACCTTTCAGCACAATGCCTGGTTAAAGGAGTGGTTTATTAAATATTGGTGGTCATTAACACTAAATTTATCACAAATTATCAAAATAAAACAAGTAATTAGAAAGTACATTGCAAACCCTACTCCAGAAATGAGGAAACAAGGAGTTCCATGGGTTTTATATGTGACAAGTTGCACAGCAAGGTGTACAAGTTATCTGTTGATGATTATACGTAAGAGGGAATATTGAGGAGTGTCAGTACAGCTCAGCTTTGCTAACTTACTCTCCATTTAAAGATACTCTTGGGGCACTTGGGTGGTTCAGTCAGTAAAGTGTCCAACTCTTGATTTCAGCTCAGGTCATGATCTCAGGTTTGTGAGACTGAGCCCTGGGTAGGCCTCCACACTCATCAGGGAGACTGATTCTCACACTCTTCCAGTGCCCCTCCCCCGGCTCACACACTCTAAAATAAATAAATAACTCTTAAAAAAAGGTTCTCTCTCTCTCTCTCTCTGCCTCTCCCCACCCTGCTTACACATACTTTTTTAAGATTTTTTTTTTTTTTTATTATTTATCTAACAGAGATCGCAAGTAGGCAGAGAGGCAGGCGGAGGGGGTGGGCAGCTGAGCAGACAGCCTGATGTGAGGCTCAATCCCAGGACCCCGGGATCATGACTTAAGCCAAAGACAGAGGCTTTAACCCACTGAGCCACCCAGGTACCCCACACTCATACATACTTAAAAAAAAAAAAAAAAAAAAAGAAACTCTTTTCCACAATCAATTCTGTTTGTATTACACATTATAAAATGGTGTTACTTATAAACAGATGGTAAGCCAAGAAAAGACTTTCACAGATTGAAGACCTGTTATGAGAGAAGTAGGAAAGGGAGTAAAAGAAATATTGATCTGAGCGCCTGGGTGGCTCAGTGGGTTAAAGCCTCTCTGCCATCGTATCAGGTCATGATCCCAGAGTCTTGGGATCAAGCCCCG
Organism: Mustela nivalis; assembly: GCF_964662115.1. Taxonomy (NCBI): domain Eukaryota; kingdom Metazoa; phylum Chordata; class Mammalia; order Carnivora; family Mustelidae; genus Mustela; species Mustela nivalis. The sequence goes on from NC_139037.1 coordinate 11,224,437, forward strand.
CATCAGGATCTCTGCTCAGCAGGGATCCTGCTTCCTCCCCCCTCTCTTTGCCTGCTTCTCTGCCTACTTGTGATCTCTGTTAAATAAATAAATAAAATCTTTAAAAAAAAAAAATATTGATCTCCTTCAGTAGAACTGACAGTGTCTCTTAAGTCATAATTTTTCTTGAGATACCATGTGATAAAAGAAATGCTGTCCTGAATTGTAAGCTAATAGTAATGTAACTCCTAGCATAATACATCACTTTTTTCTTATGGGTATTATCACAATGGTAGTTGATCAAATCAATTATATTGATACTTGGACCGACACAGATTGAATTACATGACTCACATCTTCTCCCACTTAGGTCTGGTTTAAAAACCACAGATCAAAACAGAGACAATTGGAATTGGGAGGCTCCTTAGGAAAAGACAAAACCCAAGGACAACACCATCATCAGCCTTGGACTCAAGATGAAAAAAAAAAAAAAAAAAACCACAGGCTCAAATGCATTTCTTCAGTGGGTCCCAGTGAAAATAGAAACAACTTGGCATGTCATGCCCATGTTCTCAAAAAAAAAAAAATCAGTATCTCAAGAGGCACTTACAGCTTTTATTCTGGGCACCCTAGTGTCAGAAAGAGAAGCACAGTCCCACAGCTGATAGAGGTTCTCAGCAGGCAAGGCTCTGAGCCTTTTGGTCCTTCTGTTCCAAGCATCCTCTTCTGTCACCATTGGGGATTCAACGAGTGTAAGTGTAATCAGCATGACCTTCCCAGGCTCAAGTTTCCAGTTTAAACATGAAAACTGTTCTAAAAGATATCTTCTACTCCCATGTTCTCCTTTAGAATACTTACCAACAGCAGCCAGACAAGACTGGACATCTGTCCCAAGATCTCGAACACACGTCCTACTTCAAGCCTCTGAGAGGAACGGATTGCTTGATATTACAACCAGGGAAAAACTGGCCAAAAAAACAGGCATTCAGGAACCAAGAATTCAAGTAAGTTCTGTGTCTGTGACATGAAATATGTTATATTATCCCCCCCCGGTGGGTTGCTGAAAAAACTGACCTATCTTAGATTATCACAATCATCAAGGCTATGTAAAGGTATGGGATGGTAAACATTTAGCACTACAAGTCCCACTCCTGCAAAATGAAGAACTCTTGTCAGTGGTATACCTATTTAGAATCACCAGCCGCAAATACGTGAGGAAATGTGAAAGTATCTATTTTGAGAACAATTTTCTACAGTTGGAACTGCCTTTTGGTCCAATAATTCCTTTATTATGATGCTGTCCTGCGCCTAGTAGGTATTTTCAGCACTCCTGGCCTCTACCAACTAGTTACCCTGCCCACCTCCCCTCCCCCAATTTGTGACACCCCCAAAACTCTATATACCTAGTCACATGTCCTCCAGTGGGGAGAACAAAATCACTCTCATTGGGTACCTTCTAAAGTTAGGGAGATGGTGGTTCAGTATGTTAAATGCTCATAACAAAGTAGCAATCATCAGTTTATCAGCACAGAAACAATCCTTGATCAGATTTATACATGTATATATAACATAGGGACTTTTATGCATATGTTGGCAAAGAGAAAAATGTCAACCTGTCAAGAAAATTGGTTTCTGATCCACTGTTGAAATTAAAGGGAGGAAAGGATCTAGATCATATGCCTTTTCAGCCAGTTTCAATTCCTCTATCATTGATTGCTGAGTGTTATGACCTCAATTTATGTTTTTATGCGTATACACACACACTTGTACACATACATACACACACACACACACACATATATATACACATACATACTGAACACATGAACCAGAGTAACGAATTTCACACATACGGAATACTTATATTTCTGATATTGGGGCCGAAATTAATAGCCCTTTTGCAATTTACACAGTATGAAAAACAGAGCTGCAATCACTTGTCCTGTATCTTCTCTCTTTTCTTCATGTAGATGTGGTTTCAGAACCAAAGATCCCTATACCCAAAGCAGAGCAGAAGCGAGTCCATGAATTCCTTGGCAGATGGCCCAAATGGAAGACCAGATCTGACAGCTCAACAGTACCAAATTCATTTGTCCACTCCCCTGGGCAGGTCTCATCAATTTGCTTTCTCCAATTCCTTCAGCAGGAACCCAACATTTCTACCTGCTCCTGTCCCTTGTGTGAGCCAAGGACCAGGTGTCATGATGGTGCAACCTACACAGGTTACGCAGGCAGAGAATTCTCTCTCTACTCTGACCCTTAGACCTACCTACCAATACCCTCAACTTCAGGAGGGAACCTCTCAGACACTCAGACCCTTTTCTGGCTCCCAAACCAAGAAAAATGCCAGAATCACATAGAACAGACTGGCCCAGGAGTATTGCAGTTGAAGGACTATTCTGAGTCTCGGCCTGAGCATCAACACCACCAGTCGCAGGATCTGCTACAGGTGGACATAACTTACGTTCTGCAAAGGTGGGATGAGGTCTGCCAGGCTCTGATCGCAAAATGGGATCCTCAAGAAGGTACATACTGAGATACACACGGCTACAGCACACAGTCAGCTGAGAACCAGCCCACTCCCTCAGCCAACTGCACCAGCAATGTGTAGAGCCTTATGTCAAGCCTTATGTCAGCTCCTGTTACCCACAGATGTTGAGGAAAAGGTTACCTTTTCTGAGTCCCAATCCACAGAAAGAGAACCCTCCAGGACCCCAACTGTGCTTCAGTGAAGAGGATTTTCAGGCTGTGTTCCATATGCTACAAAGCTCACCAGGGCCTGAGTTTCAGAAGGAAGAAGTCATTCTCAAAACCTGGTCCAGGCCTCTCTTCTTTTGATGGACAATCAGTGCAACTTAAAGAACAGTAAACAGTGAAGTCATCCTGTTTGGGACAGGATTAATGCAAGAGGAAAGAGAAAACTACTGGAAACCCAAATGGAAGTCTTAACTTCTTTGCAGGCAGTGGTTATTTTCTGTACTCCCTTCACTGACTAAGCTGCATCCAGCCTCTGGAAGCACCATAGGCATTAGCCACCAGACAGGCCTGCGGAATCCTTCTGAACCAAATATTTTTCTGACAAACATGACCCCCTCTCTGTAATCACCACATCCACCAATCGGGAACATCCATGAACCGTAATCAAACCCAAGCAAAAATAGGTCTACCAGGGACACATCAGCACACCCTTTCCCGCTAGCAAGATGGGAAAGCAAACTTGAAATTAGTTTATCATGTAGAAAATGAAAAGGATAGTGTATTTCCTGATGTGAGTTCATAAAAGTGAGCTTTTCTCCAAAGCTCTGAGGGCTTTAGTAGGAACTAGAAACTATCTTAGTATCTACCAATAAGAGGATGATCAAATGAATTAGGATAAATCCACGATACTGAGTAATCTTCACTTGTATTTTTTTTCCTTTGTCTATTTAAAACATAAAAAATTTTATAATGAAAATGCAGTAGTGATTACTTACTCTAATACTAGTATTTATACATTTTTAGGTTTTTCATATACTCACCAGTGTTATGTGTGGGTCTATATATATACATACACACATTTATGTATATATATACACAAACACAAACATCCAGAAAATTATAAATTTTCTATTAAACTAAAACCTGAGGATAACCATTGTCATTTTCATTTTTTCTCTTCTGAAATGGTAACTTTTCAAAGTAGATTTTAATGTATGAAGGTGTACTAATGGTTACTTTGGTACAGTAAAAATATCTTTGAAAAGTATTTTTTTTTGTTCATTTTATCAATCTGCAATGTCATATTTGCTGTTTACTTTCCATATGAAGGTATCAGAATAAGGGCCTTGCACATACACCCAGTACTACAAAGATAGCCATTTTACACTAACACAAACAGGTATAAGGTATATATCCTTACCAGTGATATATGCGTGCGTTACGCCAAGAGTTTCTCTAGATGTTCACACACTAACACTCAAGCATCAGAATATTCCAACATCAGTATTTATGGTCAAATTACACTCAGCAGAAATTACTTTTCCTAATATTAGCTGGACTTTACCACCTAACAAATTAAAACTCACACATATACACACATAAGGCACACTCAAATTACTGTGGCATCTATCAGAAAAAACAAAAAAAAGAACCTGACAGATTTGGTGTTTGTGAATGAACAGATTACGTTGCTTGAATGACAGAAATTCATTTTCTCACAGTTCTCAAAGTATCTGCCGGTTTGGTTTCTTCTGAGGCCTGTTTCTTTGCTATGCGAACGGCCATCTTCTTCCTGTGTCCTCACATGGTCTTCCCTCTGGGCACACACTGCAGTGTGCCTCTCCATGTATCCAAATTTCCTCTTCTTGCATTTGGTTTTCTTAGCTTTCAGTATATGGTCTCTGGTTTAGGTTTTGGTTTGCTTGGGTGGCACTAGAGCCACCCCCGTCTAATGAGCTCCATGTTTTAACTACTTTAACCTCTGTAAAAATTTATTTGTAAAAAGTTTCCACTACCTGCTTTAAAAATATTAGAAAATAATTTGATTTAATTAAGTCTATATTGTGGAAAAGCCTCCAGTTAAATACACAAAACAGGCAGAACAGTTAGCAGCAAGCTTCTCTGAAGAGCTCAGATGAGCTCTTCATATCTTTGGACACAAATTTATGACCTGAGGCAGCCCACAGTTCCCCCGGCACCAAGCTTGTAAAACCTGATTCATTCCCCAGAAACACCCCAAAGGCAACAAACTATCAAAACTGAATGCTGCAGAACTGAGGAAGCCCTTTGTTGTTGACAGGCACAACCATACTGAAAACTAGAGAATCTGAGAGGATAAAAGCAAAAAGATAAGCAGAATGAGTTTTATGGTAATGTTTATTATTGACAGAGAAGCATAAATGGCATTTGCTTCAAGAAAATATGCTCAAGGGGCACCTGGGTGGCTCAGTCAGTTAAGTGTCTGCCTTTGGCTCAGGTCATGATCCCAAGTCCTGGGATTGAGCCCCACATGGAACTCCCTGCTCAGCAGGGATCTGCTTCTCCCTCCCCTTCTGTGCTCTCTCTCTCAAGTAAATAAATATATTTTTTTTAAACGGGGGAGAATAGAAGAAAATATGCTAAAGAAACATATTAAAAACCCTAAGGTAAAGCACAGAAAAATGAGAACTCAAAAGGTTAAGTCCAGGCTGATGATAACAGATAATAATCACTACTGGGTGGATATTCTTGTTCCTAGAGAAGGTCACTAGGATTTATCTGTACAATTGAAGGTTTTAGACGACTTTTATTTGGGGACTTACGTTCCCCTTCACACATTCCCAGGGAAGGTTATACAATCTGCAGCCCAATAAAGACAGACCTTGAAATTTAAGTCAATCTAGTCATTTAAGAAGTTAGGAAGGGGCATGTGCCAAAATTCTAGCCAATGAGAAGTCTAGGGGCTTCTGAGAACGGTGGCTGACCAATAAAGGAGAAACAAGGAGGAAACAGTCCCTCTCCCACTGTTAGAACTACAGCAGCCCACTTCTGACAATGAAGTAAACAGGCTACAAGACAAGCTAGAGATAGCAGAGCAGAAAAATTTTAACTTGTAAGTTAACTGCCTCAGGACTTCTTATTATATATACAAGATATAATCCCATTTCCCTTGTTTGAGTTTTCTGTTATAAGCAATTAAATGCAACGTATGGATATAGGCAGAGGAGGGATATGATCCAGCAAACAGCATTAGGCCAAAAACAAGAGATCTCAAGAATTCAAGCAGCAGCTTAAACCTTTAAAATGCAAATACATCCGCTTTAAAGGGACAGGGAACAAAGGAAGACTGAACACCAGGAGCATAATCCACTGCTGCAGTTTGCAAAGAGGAGACCAGAAAAAATGTTTCTGCCACTAATGAAGGTATAGAAGTTATTTAAGTCTTAGAAATTTTCAAAAGCTTAAGTGGGGGGTGGGGAATAATGAGGAAGGTCCAGGGGCATCTGGGTTGCTTCAATGGAACATGCTGGAATGGTGAGTGCCCAGAGAACATGGGTAGGGCACCGACTCCTTCTGTTACACACCTGCTGGTTTGTGATTCGCTCCTCTCCACTCCAGCTCTCAGCAGTTCACAGTGTTCTGCCTTCTCTCACAGTCCTTGATGCAGATCGTCTCTCTGCTCCATCCGGAAGAACTACCATCTTTTTAATAGCCTACTAGTTCTAAAATGAAACCACTCTGTTCTTTATTGACCTAATTAAGATCCAAAAAATGTCAGTTCCTTCATGGTTTTTACATTAAAAATGTTTTGTGAACACAATCAAATAAAAACACTTGGAGACTCAAAGTTCTATTTATTTTCAACAATAAAAGCAACACAACAAAGAGGAATCAATTCACTAATTTGTAAATCTAACACAATCCTTAGCACAAACTATTTTCAATAAATAAAAACACATTACTATTAACTGAGTAAGATGGTTTTTAAGACTCTCTAGGGTTCTGTGTCTGTTTTAAACAAAACTGGGTGATAGATAAAGAAACACGTGTCACAAGTATGACTGACAAAGACTGGAAGAAAAGAACAGCCAAGGAGCAGGTCCCCAAATAGTAAGTTAACAAAGGGAATATGGAATTTCCAAAGCAGTTGAGAAATCAGAGCTCACGAGAAGATGCAAGGGTTTAGGGAAGTCTGTATTCAAGGCCTTGTAATTAAAACTTTCCACATTTCTAGATTCTTGATTTGGAATCTAAACAATCTAGAGGAGCTTCTGCCAAAAGATTGGAAGCTCTTTATTAATGCTGCCCAGAAAGACCAATCTCCTAATCTCCCTCCTTTGACTCTGTCCCTAGCTCCTGAAACAATATAGTAAGGTATCCATTCAGAAAGGATTACTACTACACAGGCCAACCTCCCCCTGGTTTAGATTTTCCTTTCATAAACACGCCGGTACTGCCACGGACAGCTCTAAATATATCCAATGTCTTTTACTTTTAGCCTCCTACACAACTCTGCTTGGCTACAACATCTAATACTCACAGAGAAGCTATGCAGGGCAATGGCAGCATTGGTCAGAAGACAAGTGTCAGTTCCAATGTACAAATCTCTGAAGTTCAATGATCACAAATCTTTTTTTTTTTTTTAACCTCACTTGCCAGGTGTTTTCTCTTTTCTCATATCCTGCCAATTATTTCTTTCGGAATTCAATCCTCCGAGCCACATTCTGAGCACCAAATTTTTTGACCAATGCATCTCGGGCATCCTCATCATCTTTTTGCAAATCTAAGTCATCCTGTCGGGACCAAATGGGATACCCATCAGCCCTCTGACCAGACTCTAAAAAGGAGGAAGTAGCCTCCAGCTCACCACTATTTTTTAGGAAGGCTTGTGTTACTGTTGACAGATCCAAGTTAAACTTTTCCATTAACTGCCGGATAATCTTAATAGCAGCTCCCACCTCTGGGGCAGAAACTTTTTCTTCTTCTTCTTCTTCCTCATCCTCATCAGGCTGTGTCTCAGAATCTTCCTCAGGTGTGGGTGGATCATCGTCACACATGGTTATGTGTATTTCAAAATCAGGGCTCTCGTCAACCTAGAGAAAGTGATGAATATGACCAGTTCCCAATTACCAAGTCCCAATTTACTCTTTCAGTATCTACTCTCTCAACCACACCGCCCCCCGCTTTGTCCTTTTCACGCCCATCACACTGAACTTCCCTCAGTCCCTTCAGTACCATCATGCTCCTTCTTATGTTATTCATGTTGGACGTGTTTACATATACTTACAGATAATGGGTTAAGGGGGGACTGACTATGTATGTGTAGGTGGAAAATATGCAGTGTTTATGCATACATTATGAGCACATACATTTATACATATAACTACAGTATTCCCACAAAACACCAGAAGCTACACTAAATATTAAAAAATGTTTGTGCATACACGTATTCATTAGGTGATCTGTTAAAAGTTTGACTTCACTCTCAGATTGTCAGCTACATATCTGAAACCAAGATCAATCCCACTTTCTATTCTCCCTCTCCCACACCCCCACCCTTACCTTGCTGGGCCTCAGGTGTACAAAAAGAGTTAATTCAATAACCAATTTTAAAGAAGAATGAAGTAGGGAAGAAGTTAAACCTAGTCAACATACCACAATCTCCTCAAACTCCCGGGTGGCTTCTACAAGCATCTTTTTGACTGCTTCATCATTCTCCTTGATCTCTTCCTTTACATATTCCTCCTCAGGTAAGTCTGGAGTTCTCTTATTCTGTGGTTCTATTAAAGAGAAGAACATCACCAAATTAGAAGTAGCCTCTTTTTTACAGAAACCAAAAATACAATGCATGCTCTATGAGCTCTTAGCCAGAAGTGAGCCTGTACATTTTTTCTATTAGAAGACACCAGTTTTGGATCTGAAGGTTTAGAAGAACATAAGATAAGCATATTCAAAAATTTCTAACTTGATTCTGAAAAGTTGTACTATCCAAATGAAGATATTTTTCCCAGGTTCTAACACATAAAATAAAAATACTCTTGAAGTGTTAATTCATTTTTGCTTTCTATTTATAAATGTGTAAATTAACAAAATCGTGCCATAAATCGGGTTCTCTTCTCTGTGAAGTAGATTATGAAATGGAGATTAACACGTAGGTGTTTATTAGGGTGCACTTCTGGCAAAACACCTGTTGAGAAGAAAGCAGGATAGGAGCGAAGTTGAGTGGTGAAAAAGCTCCAACAAAGCCTCCGCTGAAACCATGGGGAAGTCTGGAGCTGGCCAAGTTGAGGTGAGGAAGCCATGACAAAATTCGCCATAGATCAGTCCCTAAATGCTAGCCATCCTAAGATGACAAGACTTTGGGCAAGACGCCTCTCCCAGCCATTGCAGACAATTAGGAGGGTGCACCACAAGCCACTACATCCCATCTACAGAAAGGAGGGTCTCCTAAAGCTCAGCATCCTCTGGTGTCTCTTTTACTCTTTGTTCTCTAAGGATTTAATTCTGCTTTCTTTTCCACTAAACAAAAACTGACTACCAAGGAGCAGCAGAGAAAGTTGTGATATAACTGCTCTGTATCCTGATTTAGGTGTGGTTACAACAATTATATACATACTAAAATACACAACTGGAAAATAATATGGTGGCCCCTCAAAATACTACACACAAAATTACCATATGATCCAGCAATTCCACTTCTGAATGTATACTTAAAAGAAATGAAACGAGAGTCTCAAACAGCTATTAGTACACCCATATTCACAGAAGCATTACTCACAACAGCCAAGATAGGGAAATAACCTAAGTGTCCCTTGATGGATGACCAAATAAACAAAATATGGCCTATACATGCAGCAGAATATTCAGCTTTAAAAAGACAGGAAATTCAGACACATACTACAACATGGATGAACCCTGAGGACACTGTGCTAAATGAAATAAACCAATCATAAAAGGACGAATGTATGATTCCAGTTACATGAAGTAGACCAAATTCATAAAGACAAAAAAGGAGAAGGGTGGTTGTCAGGAGCTGGGGGAAGGAGCAAAGGGGAGTCAGTGCTTAATGGGTACAGAGTTTTAGTTTTAGAAAAAGAAAAAGTTCTGAAGACAGACGGTGGTGATGGTTACAGGACAACATGAATGTACTTAAGGCCACCAAAGTGAACACTTAAAAATGGATAAAATGGCAAATTTTATGTAACATATATATTACCAAAAAGATATCTCTAGATATTACCCATTTTGTTCATGTACCCACTGATAAAAAACAACACTTCCTTGTTCTGATTTACTTTCCTGAAAAACATCATCACACACATTTGTTATTTAAGTTTCTATGGGTCATAAGTCCAGGCATGGTTTCTATCGATCCTCTGATCAGGGTCCAGTTTATTTTTATTTAATAACAATATTCTGCATTTGCTTATCGGCCATTCATTTCCTTTTCCGGAAAATCCTAGTTCCATTTCTTTTGCTCATTTTTATTAGTTTCCGTTCACTAACTTCTACAAGCTCTTTGGACATTAAGGAAACAATGCTGCCATGTATTAGGACTCTTTTTCCAGTTTGCTCTCTGACTTTATCATGAAAAGGTTTTAATTTCAAATAATTGAACAAAAAATTTTTTTAATCTCTCTGGTTTCAGGACTATCACCATGCAAATATTAAAAAGTATATCCAAGGCAACCTACTGCAAATCATACATCCAATAAGAGGTTAATATCCAGAATAAAGAGCGCAAACAACTCCATAACAAAAAAAAAATTCCAATTAAAAAATAGAGAATCTGAATAAACATTTTTCCAAAGAAAACATACAAATGGCCAAGAGGCACATGAAAAGATGCTCAATATCACTAATCATCAGTGAAATGCAAATGAAAACCACAATGAAGTATCCCAAAACACCTGTCAGAACGGATATTAACAAAAAGACAAGAAATAACAAGTATTGAACAAGATGTAGAGAGAAGGAACCTTCGGGCATTGCTGGAGGGAGTGTAAGCTGGTGCAGCCACTATAGAACCAATGAGGTTCCTCAAAAAATTAAAAACAGAACCGCCATACAATACAGCAATACCACTCTGTCGTATCAATCTGAAGAAAATGAAAGCACTGGGGAGCCTGGGTGGCTCAGTGGGTTAAGCCTCTGCCTTCGGCTCAGATCATGATCTCAGATCTCAGATCCCTCTCAGAGATTGAGCCCTGCATCGGGCTCTCTGGCCGGGAGCCTGCTTCTCCCTCTCTCTCTGCCTGCCTCTCTGCCTTGTGATCTCTGTCTGTCAGATAAATAAAATTAAAAAAAAAAAAAAAATGAAAGCACTAATGTGAAAAGATATATATATACAACCCATCATTCACTGCACCATTATTTACAAGAGCCAAGATACAGTAACAACCCCAGTGTCCACTGATAAAAACCAATGGATTAAAATGTGGTGCATGCACACGTACGCAGGTACACATACACATACACACACACACACACAGGACTACTACTCAGTTGGTGTGTAGGAAAAAAAAAAAAAAAAACCCCAATAAGGAAATCTTGCCACCTACAACAATATGGCCAGACCAAGAGGATATTATACTAGTGAAATAAATCAGAAAAAGACAAATACCATGTGATTTCACTCATAAGTGCAATCTGAAACCAACCAAACTAAACAAAACCTAAGCTCACAGATACAGAGAATGGAGATGGAAGAGGGCTGACATGGGGGGAAGACAAAAAAGGAGAAGGGTGGTTGTCAGGAGCTGGGGGAAGGAGCAAAGGGGAGTCAGTGCTTAATGGGTACAGCCCTACACGACCTACCCCACCCATACACATAGCCTTGTCCTCTCTTGCAAAACTCTCTGTTGCTTACTCCATTCTAGCCACACTGGTCTTTGTTGCTCCAAGAACACACCAGCTACATTCCCACCTCCAGGCCTCTGCAGGTAATATTCCCTCTGCCTGAAACACTTCCTCAGATAACCACCTGGCTTGCTCTTTTGGTCTCTGTTCAAGCATGTAGTGACCTTCCCTGATCACCCTGTAGAAAACAACCTCCTCCCCAGCCATTACCCTGATTTTATTTTTCTCTATAGCACTTACCACTGCCCAGCTAGCATGTTAAGTTCCATGACCGCAGGGACTTTTACTTATTGTTATATCCCAGCAGGATAACAGTGTCTGGCACTCAAATATCTGTTGAATGAATGAATCTGAAATGTCACTTTTACCAAAAACAAAATTCTACTAAGCATGCTGAACTGCCTCCCCAGACCTGAAGTGTTCCACGGACTAGCCAGCCACCTAAGGAAAGGGGCGGGGGTGGGGTGGTGGGGGGGGACATGCTTCTTTAAACAAAAGGGTCTGTCAGTTTAAGTTACATCAGAAGTGAAGCATCTTCACAGCTCTGCACTAAGTCCTAACCAACCTGAATCCCCACGTCCAATTCGACTGCATTAAAAACTCACTTCACCTGAGCCAGAGACCAGCAAGACCATTCCAACCGATGAAACCTGCTGCGAGTACGCACAGAAGCCAAAACATGAAATAAACTGGTCCGGCATGCCTTTAAAAAGGCGTATACTCTATCTGAACACATAGGAATATATTTTTTTAACGAGTTTCTGGAAAAGAAACCCTAAAAGCTGGTTAACAACACACTGCCTCCGGGGAAGACAACTGGGTAGGTGGTTCGTAAGAAGGGAGGGGGGGTAGGTATCTCTACATAGTCTTTTTGTACCTTTTGAACATCAAACCACGTCAGTTCCCTAGTTATCGGGAAAATACATCTTTAAGTGCGATTACGAAAATGGTGCAATTTTACCCGGATGTCTAAAGGGGCGGGGGGAGGGCCGGGCGACGCCACCAGCCGCGCCAACATGGATGCCCAGCAGGAAGGGGAAGGCGCCCCGCCCCCACCCGCACAGGTGCAGCGCAGGTCCCGCGTTCGCGGCAGAGGCCTCACCCCCGCTGTCAGCAGCTTCGGGATCCTGCTCAGCTTTCCGCTTGAGCTTCTGGGACGAGGGGCTCACTGGGGCGTCCCCCAACAGGTACTTGTGCTCCTGGCCCCGCAGGTGCTTGAGGTAGCGGTCCTTCAGGGACTGCCACGAATGCTGGGTGAGCGAGCTTTTCTCCATCGCCTTCCACAAAGCGGTGCCGGTGACGGAGCTCGCCGAGCGGGCATTTTCCTTCACGTACGTCAAGATGGCCACGTCGTCCGCGTCCGTGAAGGCGATGCGCCCCCCGTGCGGCTGCGGCTCGGGCTGCGCGGCGGCCGCGGCGCCCCCGTCGGCCTGGGTCCCGGCCTTCGTCTCCGGTGCCTGGTCGGCCGCCGAGCCGAGTCGATAGTCGTCCAGGTCGAGCCTCTCGTTGCGATCCACGCAGTCCATGATGTACTGCGTGGAGATGAAGTCTCCCGAGGCCTCGGCCGCCGCCTCCCCCGGCTGGGCCAGCAGCACGGCCCCGGGCTCCTGCACCCGGCACAGGGTGCCGCCGCCGTGCAGGATGAGCGTCGAGACCCGGCGCTTGGCCGGGCTGGGACGCACGTAGAAGGACATGGAACTGCCATCTTCCCTCACGAACAGAGTCGAGGAATGGGTGAGCCCGTTGGGGTCTTTGCCGAACTCCATCGTCTCCGCCATAGCTGACGCCAGGTACCACAGGAGCGGCCCCCAACCGAGCTCTGACGCGCCAGAGCAAAATAGAACCAACAGGCGCTCCCTACGCGGCGGCCGCGAAGCCCCGCCCTGCGCCTGCGCAGCAGCAGCGTACGAAGAGCGCCCGCCCCCTCTTCTCGGAAGAGGCGGAGCTTCCGGCTGTGACCTGGAAATTACTGAGCGACTCTCGTCCCTTTTAGGTCCGGCCGCGGGAAAGATGGCTGCGGTGCAAGGGGTTGAGGTGAAAGTGGACGGCGGCGAGCCAAAACTGAGCAAGAAGTAAGTGTCGCCGCGAGTTATTAGGGTCTTTACGGCAGGACAGTCCGAGCTAGAAAGCGCCTCGAGGCTCCGGCCGAGGCGGCTGTGCCTGGGGCCTTCCTGCCGGTTCTCGTGGGTATAGCCACGCCGGGACGTAGCCGCTACGCCCCGAAACTACATCCCCCAGGTTGCCCCGGGGCCGGGCTCTGCTGGAGCCCTGGGGTCGTATTTCTGGAGTTAGGAGAAATGAGAATGGACTAGAGAAAAGCGAAACTTAACGCCTTCCTTGCCCTCCCTCTGAAAAAATGCGTTCTTTCCTTATTGAGCCACGCCTCGCTACCCGTCGGAGAAATGCTAAATACCCGAGCTTTTCGGAAAGACCTTCCAGTTTTTCTTGGTCTCACTCTGGTTATTCTGAGTATTATGATTAAATGGATCCTTTTTAAAACCTGTTGTGCACCTATCTATGGGGGTTATTTAAAGGATCTGTGAGTGAATGACCGAAGTCTAGCAGTAGGGTTTGATTCAACCATCGCGCTAAGGCTGCACTTGGGAGCACTGCTGGATAGATCTTGGTTAACCACCCTAAATCCTTAACAAGAGTGTGACGATAAATATAAATGTATCGAGATTAGCCTTCCGTTAACTGTCCTGTATTTCTGGGTGTATATAATATATTCCCTCTCAACTAGGGTTCTTCAGTTGAAGCACAGAACACAGGCAGTGATTTGTTTTCTTAGTACTCCCAAGGACGGTGCGTAACTAGTACCATTCCAGAGGCATAGGAGAGCAGTTAATTCATTAAAAATAATGGCTGCCTTCGTGCATTAGGGCTCGGTTCTTTTGCTGAACCCTGATGGAATAGACAACTTAACTAGTAAAAATTGATTTTCCTCTATGTCTCTGGATTTATGCATCATATGTTCTAGAAAAATGAGAAAGGAAACATCTGAATTGATGGTTTGACAGCATCCAATATGTTGTCCTTCTGAGAGCATCTGATGTTTGGAACCTGGACTTGGACTTATGCCTTTGGGAAAGTTGCTTGGACTTTGATCTGTTACATCGGTATATTTTGAGCCTTGAGCAACTCCGAGGTTAGGGGTACCATCCTCCTATATAATGGAAAGTTCGAGTGTAACGTTTGACTCCCCCAAAACTGAATAACCAGTGTTGACTGGAAGTTTATCAATAATATAAACAGCTAATTAACATGTGTTTTGTATGTTAAATATGTGCCATACTTTTACAATAAAGCAACAGAAAAAATTTTAAGAAAATCATGAGAGAAAATGTATTTACAGTGCTATACTTTATTTATCCCCACAAAAATCTGCATTTAAATGGGCCCTGCACAGTCAAAACCCAGGTCACTTAAAGATCAACTGTAATTGAATTTAAGGGTTGTAAATCATAAATGCCTCCTAAACAGGTTTCCAACTGAGTGCAGTTTTGAAATAAATTGAGGAACTTGGCTAATTCCTTTTACTCACTCCCTAGATTAATTACTGCTACCATTTTTTAAAGCAGGTTCTGTGTGTCAAACACTATGCTAGAACTATAAACTTTCTAATCTCAAGAATAACCTTACAGGGAAAGTATTAATGTCCATTTTTCAAATTAATAAAACGAGGCTCTGAGTGACTAAATACATTGCTGAAGTGTGCATCCCTATAGTGTGGTCTTGTCACCGACTCGGACTCTGGAGCAGAGATCTAAAACCAAGTCCAGAACTCCACAGCCCATGCCCTTTACGCTACCTGCACCTTACCTCCTCACGTTGTCTTAAAAAATTCTGCTGTTGATGTATATTCCTCTAGTTACCAGGGGCTAAAATAATTATTTTAATGACTAACATTTCCTTCTGTATCTTAATTGTTCTTGGGACTTCCTTGGTCTGCATTTTTAGTGAGCACCGTGCTATGCCAGTTACCTTCTCCAAGTTTAAAAACAGATGGGCTGCCTGCCAGGTGACTGATTCCTAAATGAAAGGTCAAATTAATGTAGTCCAGGGCGCTTCCTGAAATTCTCCTTTCCTCCTTGTTCCTAGAGTTCAAACAAGTCTTATCTTTGACTCATGTGCTTTGGCGTGGCTTACTTTTAGCCTCATTCAGAGTTTGCAGTTGACCGTGACATTTCATATGCTTCCCATTGCCATCTTCGTGGCCACATATTTAATCTCCAAGGGAGAAGCCACATGTCGGGGCTTCAGAGACACTGCTTCTGGTCCTGTCTTCCTATTTTCTAGATTGTTGTGATCATCTCTCCCTATAAAGTGTTGAGTGCCTTGCTCTTGCGTTTTGACCCAGGTGTGCACCTTACTACCATAGCAAGAACAGACCGTTGTCAGAGGTGCAGCACAGGGAGTGTTACAGGGTTGTTGTCAGTTAAGAGGGTCTTCAGTGGAACACTAAAAGGTTGTGCAGCCTCCCCATGCCCCCTCCCTGTAACAGTAGGAGTGCTGGTTGGGTGTATTTATACTGTTTTGTCCCATCTGACACCACATCTCTGTTTCCTGTTAGGTGGTGGTAATCATTAGTTCCGGGGTGTTCTGCCATGTTGACGCAAGCTGCTGTAAGGCTTGTTAGGGGGTCCCTGCGCCAAACCTCCTGGGCACGGTGGGGGCAGAGGGAGCTGCGGCTGTATCAACTTGCTCCTTTCACAGCGCTTCACAAGGACAAGCCACTTTCTGATAAAAGAAGGTTGGTGCCCTTATCTTTGTTGTCGCTCTGGGAGCAGAAATCCTTCCCTTACTTAGGTCCTTATCTGTTAACAGCCTCTGCTTAAGTCTTTGGACTTGTTGCTAAGGAAAGAGAGCTCCACTACCAAAACCAGTAGTTGTTTCTTATTTTCTCTTTTTAATAAATTCAGATCCTAGAGGTGACTTATGGATCTTATTCTAGAACAATGTTGAGAACAAATGTCATTTTCCCTTTCCTGTCTTTTTGACTTGGTTTGCTCCTGAGATTAATTTGGTTTCTAGTCTTTGTTCTATCTCTAGGACCTTTTTGGATTTTCCTTAGGATTAATTTGATTTAAAGAACAACATCTGGTTGAATGGAAAACAGGTTTTTTTATGTTACTGCTAGGGAAAACCAAAAAGGCTCCAATGCCAACTGACTGAATTACAGCACAATAGGCCTAGCATACAGTTCTGCAATGATTGTCTTCACAGCTGTTACAGGACAGTTTACATCCAGAGACACCTACTTCGAGGCCCCTGGAGTCAGTCTTCTTACTTAAAAATCATTATTTAACATCACCAGTTTATTTTTTTAACTGAGTTATTCTAAGTTCATACTGAAAATTAAGAATGGCCCTCAAGCCAGATAATATGCAAGCATGACTTGGAATCATTTGCCATGGTTCATTTATTATAGAATATTTGGTGAACATTGGTAGTTTGAATGATTGATCAATTCTCTTTGAAATCTGTTTGGTTTCTGGGTTCAGATAGCAAGATTTCAGATCAGAGTGTGGATGTTGAGGGGTTTGACTAAAAATGTATCCATATCTAAGATTTCTGTCCTAGGCACAGAGAATGAAGGGTTTGAGATAGTGAAGGATAGCCAGGAGGGCTCACATTTGCGTGTCTACTAAATGCTAAGGGCAGGGTCATCTCTGTCCTCACAACGTTTGGGGAGGGGAGCGTCTTCTGTTATGTCCATTTTACATATGGGGGTCCTGTAATTCCTAGGCAGGTATGTCAGGATTTAGTCTCAGGCTTTGGAGTCTGACTCCAAAGATGTTGTATGATGCCCTGCTCTATGCTGGTTTATACACTGTCCTGCCAGTTTGTTGTCAAAGTCAAGCTCCATCAGACAGACCAATACTGAGGGCCATTGTCAGTGCGTTGACCAATGCTGAGGGAGAGATTGTCAGTGACGTGTCTCCTTGAACTCTGAAGAGCCACCTGTCCCCGACCCTTTCCTACCCCCAACTAACCCATTCCTTGGAGAGATGTAAAGAGGGGTGGCAGACAGAGCTGGAGATGTTGCCTGTTTCAGTTTTTCTTCGTCCTGGGGTATCTTGGCTTTAATTAGGATCTCACACTAGAAGTCAGAGGCTGAGAAAGACCTTTCACATCTTTAGGCTAAACTTACTTTTCCTTTATCTTATTCACTTATATCGTTGACTAAGAGACTAGCAGTGGGGGTGTAGAACGGGGCAAGAGCATTTCCCCCCAGGCTGTTCATATTTTTGATAAATGGTTATGGGGCAGAACAGAGTAGAGGACTCTCAGGCAACTGTCACATTGAACATTTCCTTCTTCCCAACAGTGAGCTAAAGAGACGCCTGAAAGCTGAGAAGAAAATCGCAGAGAAGGAGGCCAAGCAGAAGGAGCTCAGTGAAAAACAACTAAGCCAAGCCACCGCTGCTGCCACCAACCACACCGCTGACAATGGTGTGGGTGCTGAGGAGGAGACTCTGGACCCAAATGTGAGTCCCCTGGGCCACCACTCTGGCTGAGGTTGGGGAAGCTTCTGATGAGACTTAAGGCAAATTCCTTGGCACCAGTCACTAAGAAAATAAATAGGAACGGGAACAAGCAGTGAGCCTTGGGTCGCTGCAAATGGGGTAGGGGGGTGGGCAGGGAGGTCTGTTACTCCATCTGATTAAAGGCAGAGGCCACGAGCATTTTCCTGATGAACTCTCACCGGATATTTGGGAGGATTCAGGACTTTCAAGTGTCTGGCTAATCTCCCCTGAAACTAGCTGGGCCTTTGAGTAAATCCAGAGAAGCTATCTCCCTAAAGATTGGCTAGGGTTTACTTTGGACTGTAGTCTGTAGGCCAGATCCACTTTTCCTTGTCTTTCCTCTCATTCCCCCTCCTTGGTTTTGAAAATAAAATGTGTTGGAGCCCATACCCATTCGTTGACGTTGGTCTAAGGTGCTTTCACATAATAGCAGAGTTGGGTGGTTGCATCCAAAAAAGTGTGCTGGCCCTGCCTTAGAATATTCCCTCTGTACATCCTCCAGGCCCCAAAGGCTGGTCTTGGGGAAAATTGGATATGTAGCCAGAGGTGGGAAAGTAGGAAAAAAGGTACATAACTCACCATGCATGTGTATCCACAAAAGTGCTAACCAAGGCCACTGGTACAAATTAAACTTATTTTAGGCAGAATTCCAATTTTTCTTTTCACTAAATTTTACGTTTTGGAGTTCTGGTCTTGAATTCCACCCGTGGATTTGGCCACCGTGCATAACTTAAGTGCAAATCTCAATCCATATCAAATCCTGGGATTTCAAAGATCTGGAGGTTTCAGGTTAGGAAACCTTAATGCATTGGAGCCACTCTGGGGCAGAATACAGTACTGTGCTTGATGGGCCACTGGTCTGAACAGGTTCAACTTTTCAGAGGCTTTTTTTTTCCCCCTCCAATAGCAATACTTCAAGATCCGCAGCCAAGCAGTCCAGCAGCTGAAGATCAGTGGGGAAGACCCGTACCCACACAAGTTCCATGTTGACATCTCGCTCACTGATTTCATCCAAGAATACAGTCACCTGCAGCCTGGGGACCACCTAACTGACATCACCTTAAAGGTGGCAGGTACGAGGACACCCTGGCAGTTTGCTGAGCTCCCACAGCACAGGCCTCTGCAGGAGCACAGAGGAAGGTCAGGGTTGGTCTTGCTTTCAAGTAGTCTGTGTCTGAGGCTACTACTTAACGAGGGACAGGGCTGCTCTCTTTCCATCACAGGAAGAAACTGAGCAGCCCTAAGACATGAGCGTATATTCCAGATGAGGTGATACAGCAGAGGAAGGTGCGTTCTCTGAGCAGAGCTCCTGACCTGATGCAGCTGCTGATTCACGGTGCTTCGGAGGACTTCCTCTTTCCAGTGGGAGCTGTGGCCCCATGCTCCTAAAAATTCTTACCTGTGGCCTGAGGATGTTTTGCACTGAGATTGTATTTCTAGAACATGGTTATTTTGGAGTTCTAGTATCTTTTTTTTTTTTTTTTTTTTAAAGATTTTATTCATTCGACAGACAGAAATCACAAGTAGGCAGAGAGGCAGGCAGAGAGAGAGGAGGAAGCAGGCTTCCTGCTGAGCAGAGCCCGACATGGGGCTGGATCCCAGGACCCTGGGATCATGACCTGAGCTGAAGGCAGAGGCTTTAACCCACTGAGCCATGACCTGAGCTGAAGGCAGAGGCTTTAACCCACTGAGCCACCCAGGTGCCCCAAGAGTTCTAGTATCTTGCATGGGATCTTTTCCTTAATTTAAAAAAGAAAAAACCTGGGGCACCTGGCAAGCTCAGTCCATAGAGCAGGAGACTCCTGATCTGGGGGTCGTGAGTTCAAGGCCCACCTTGGGCATGTAAAAAAAGAGAATGTCTTTGGGGTGCCTGGGTGGCTCAGTTGGTTGAATATCTGACTCTTAGTTTCGGCTCAGGTCATGATCTCAAGGTCATGATCTTGGTATCAAGCCTCATGTCATGCTCTGCGTTCAGCACAGACGGAGTTGGCTGGAGAGTCTCCGCCTGCTGCTC
The DNA here is from genome assembly GCF_964662115.1 of Mustela nivalis. Lineage (NCBI taxonomy): Eukaryota > Metazoa > Chordata > Mammalia > Carnivora > Mustelidae > Mustela > Mustela nivalis. The sequence continues at coordinate 11,244,276 of NC_139037.1, forward strand.
CCTCTGCTTGTGCACACGCTCACACTCTCTCTCAAATAAAAAAATTAAAAAAAAAAAAGTCTTATTTGACCCACCCCCCAAAAGTGAAACTATTAATAGTAGAAAATTTAGAACATTTAAAGCAGCAGGGAGAAAAGTTTAATTACCCATAATTTCAGCTACCCAAAGAAAACTGCCAGTACCTAAATGCCCAAAGGTTCAAGCCTAGTAATTTTATTAAAACGTGTCATGATGTTAGTCATTCTGAGATAGTATTCTCAGGCACACAGTATACTCTTCAAATATGTATTTTCAAGTCTTTTAAATACAATTTTTTTTATGTTCTGTTTCTTACTTTGGTTTTCTTTTGGGACTGCTTATATCCGTATGTTGGATCTTCCCTTTTCAATATTTGTCACTTTTCAAGCCCCTTTTATCTTTTTCTTTATGCTTTGATATTTAAATTTTATTCTTCTTCCCCATCTGGTGTCTTTTAAAGCATTATTGTATTCACTCTTATTTTTCTCTACTCTTCTTTTCTGAAATGACTTTATTTCTGATTTTTTCGTGTGTCACTTCATTTCTTAGTTTTTCTGTGACTCTAATTTGTGAGGCTTTTGGTTTCATGTCCCTTTGAAACTCACTGTGAAATAGAATTGTTTTTTTTGTTTTGTTTTGTTTTTTAAGATTTTTTAAAATTATTTATTTATTTGACAGACATATCACAAGCATACAGAGAGAGAGAGAGGAGGAAGCAGGCTCCCTGCTGAACAGAGAGCCCAACACAGGGCCTGATCCCAGGACTCTGGGATCATGACCCGAGCTAAAGGAAGAGGCTTTAACCCACTCAGCCACCCAGGCACCCCAGCATTGTTTTTTTCTGAGCATGTTTGTCCCAAGTGCTTTTTTATTTAATAACTGATATTTTACCTCAGTGCTTACATCTTTTTCATTTTTATGTGAAATTACTTTTCCTGAAATGTTAAAAGGGAATTTAGTTTAGACAGCTTTTCCAGCTTAGCTGAGCTCCCTCTTCCGTCGTTTTGTCCAGTGTTGGAATTAAAGCAGCTTGCTTTCTGAGATTTCCAGGCTCTCTTCCCCTTCGTCACTTTTGTTGGATCTTCTCTTTCCTTTGTCTGTGTGTTCCTGGTCTTTTTCAGCTTTGTGGGCCTTGCCCTAGAAGGGAGCTCTGGCTGTTAAATTTAGTAGGTTCATGAGGCTACCCTGAAGGGCGTCAGCTCTTTTAGACTTTATGCAGCCCCAGCCCCCTATACTTACGCATGTGGCAGTGGGCAAATCCCCTCCTGGGTTCAGCTGCCACATTTTCCAGTGACTGCCTATGGCTATTTTGGAAATTTCCAGTTCTCAGACCCATCAGACACTTTTCATTGCTCCCTACAGCTTTTTCCTTAGGTTTCTTGGTGGTTTGCCCCATGGCTTGTATTTGGAGATTTCTGGGAATATCTTCCCACATAATTTTGTTATAAATTTTGTCCATAACTTTTTGACCTTGCCTGTCTAGTAATGCGTGCTTGCTTGCTTGCTTGCTTGCTTTTTTTAAGATTTTAATTTATTTATTTGACAGGGAGAGAGAGATCCCAAATAGGCATAGAAGCGGGGGTGGAGGGGCGCCTGGCTGGCTCAGTGGGTTGAGCCGCTGCCTTCGGCTCAGGTCATGATCTCAGGGTCCTGGGATCGAGTCCCACATCAGGCTCTCTGCTCAGCAGGGAGCCTGCTTCCTCCTCTCTCTCTGCCTGCCTCTCTGCCTACTTGTGATCTCTGTATGTCAAATAGATAAATAAAATCTTTAAAGAAAAAAAAAAAGAAGAAGAAGAAGAAGCGGGGGTGGAGGTGGCAGGGGAAGCAGGCTCCCTGCTGAGCAGAGAGCCCAATGCCGGACTCAATCCCAGGACCCTGAGATCATGACCTGAGCGGAAGGCAGAGGCTTCACCCACTGAACCACCCAGGTGCCCCTGTGCTTTCTATTTTTATGTGAGGATTGAGATAGATACAAAGACTATGCTGCCACTGACACAACCATGTTCCAGGAGTCCAGTAAACAGCTTTAAATCCTGATCTTCCTGCACATTTTTAACTGATTTAATGAGGATCGTTGCCATGAAGAAAAAGACTGAGCTTAATTCTCAAGCTAAAATCAAACTGTTCTAGTCTATGGTCATAGGACATTCTACCCAGACATAAACAATGGCAGAGGGAACTTTTCTAGCACTGATACCACAAAATGGCTTCTGGTTTTATTGGTCAGTATTTTTGTTGTTCTTTTTCTAGGTAGGATACATGCCAAAAGAGCTTCTGGGGGAAAGCTCATCTTCTATGACCTTCGAGGAGAGGGGGTCAAGTTGCAAGTCATGGCCAATTCCAGGTATGTAGAAATACCCCATTACAGGCCCTTCTAGATGGCCCCAAAGCAACGTGGTTGGGGACAAAGGCCCATGTGGTCTCCCTTTCCTTTTGGTATTTAAAGTTAAAAAAGCTTATGGTTGATTACGGCTGAAAAAGAGAATAGAAATGCCATCTGGTCACCTAGAGAATAACAGCTGCTCTCAGGTTGTGCAGCAGTTACAGGTAGCGGATCACACTTCAGCAGCTGACAGAAGAATCGGAGATTCTTCTCGGGTGCACACTAACTAGGCATCTGCGGTTTGGTGAAGATGCCAGAGGTCAGTTTGAAAAACTAAACTAGTGGGGAGTGAAGTTAGTTAAGCATCCAACTCTTCATTTCACCTCAGGTCATGGGATAGAGCCCCGAGGAAGGCTCTATGCACAGCACGAGTCTACGCGGAATTCCTTTATTCCTCTCCCCTTCCCCCCACTTGTGCTCTCTCTCTCTATAAAAAATAAATAAAATCTTTTAAAAAAAAAAAACTAAATCTGTGGTCAGTTTTAATTTGGCGTATTGTATACTGAAGTACGTTTTACTTTCAGGAATTACAAATCAGAAGAAGAATTTATTCACATCAATAACAAGCTGCGTCGGGGAGACATAATTGGAGTTCAGGGGAATCCTGGGAAAACCAAGAAGGGTGAGCTGAGCATCATTCCCTATGAGATCACACTGCTGTCTCCTTGCTTGCATATGTTACCTCATCTCCACTTTGGCCTCAAAGACAAGGTAAGCTCTTGTGGCCTCTTCACTGTGATTTATTGTGGCATTGAATCAGGCCTAACAGTGATTTCTGTCTGTTGTTTTTGGTTTAGGAAACACGGTATCGCCAGAGATACTTGGACTTGATCCTGAATGACTTCGTGAGGCAGAAATTTATCATCCGCTCTAAGATCATCACATATATAAGGAGTTTCTTGGATGAGTTGGGATTCCTAGAGGTGAGGGAGAATTTTTACCTGACACAATGAGCTAGCTGCCTTGTTATGCCTGCCTTTAATTATTCCTTCTCTTCCCATCTCCATATCCTATGTCCATATTGTTCATGCTCAAGGAAAAGTCCTCTTTCTTTGTATTGTCTTCATTCCACCTTGTTTTTTTCAGTGCCCTGATTAAGAAGGCAGGACCTGAATTCTGAAATAATGGACAAAATATAGGGCCTTCCGCACACTAATGATGTCACGTTCAGTGTGTTATCGACTCATTTTGCTTTTTTGTAGCATTAAAAAAAAAAAGAATAGGTTTTAATTTGTACAAGAAAAGTAAATTCACGTTTTTGTAAAACAAATTCAAAGAAACAGGGGTGTATGAAAAATATATGCTGCACATATATATGTACCTGAGCTTGTTGCAAATGAGGTTTGTGGTGAAATGTCTTAGAAGGGTTTTATTTTTTGCTTTAAACAGAAATGAAGTAACACTGTATGTATTCTAATGGACCTGGTTCCCCCTTCCCAATATATTCTGGAGCATTTTGCATGTCTGTAATAACTGAGTCCAAAGATAAAAGCATTTCAACTTACAGTGTTTCTTAAAATTTTAATTTATGGGCACCTGGGTGGCTCAGTCAGTTAAGCATCTGCCTTTGGCTCAGGTCAGGACACTGGGGTGCTGGGATCGAGTCCCCCATCAGGCTCCCTGCTCAGATTAATAAAATCTTTGAAAAAAAATTTAATTTACAGTTTATGAAAATTTATGGTACCATATTAATGGTGTTTGGTGTTAAACTGAGATGCTTCTAGAAAATCAAGTCATCTCTTCTTTTTTTATTTTTCATCTTTTTTTTTTTCATCTCTACTTTTTTATCAAGCACCACCTGCATATGACTATTAGACTTGACTTTTACTTGGGGGTATGACAGGGATAGAACATATCCATGCAAAACCTGGGTTAGCCCAAAGGCCTCTAGTTTGAGGACCTCTGTATGAAGACTAAATGTTTTTCCCTGTCGTTTAGATTGAGACTCCCATGATGAACGTCATCCCAGGAGGAGCTGTGGCCAAGCCTTTCATCACCTACCACAATGAGCTGGACATGAATTTATACATGAGAGTTGCTCCAGAGCTCTACCATAAGGTAAGCAGTAAGAGGATGCCTTGTTCCTTCGAGAAGCAGAAGGCTGGAAATCCACTGGCTGGGTAGGAGCAGTTAGAAATAAAGGAACAGTGAGGGTAGAACAGCCAGGAGAGTATTATAATCTGCCGGGCCTATGAATGTTATACTTCCAGAAGTTCTCTACAAGATCAGTAAAGCATTGCAGGTCCGAGGCCAAAGGGATTTTCTTTCCTAGGTGTAGAGCTCCTCCTAACCTGCTTTGGTTCTCATATTTTAAGTTTATAGTCCTCCTTGGATTAAATCTGATTTTAGTCTTTTATAGAAAAGCTTGATCTGGGCACCTGGGTGGCTCAGTGGGTTAAAGCCTCTGCCTTCGGCTCAGGTCATGATCTCAGGGTCCTGGGATAGAGCCCCCCATCAGGTTCTCTGCTCAGCAGGGAGCCTGCTTCTCTCTCTCTCTCTCTCTCTGCCTGCCTCTCTGCCTACTTATGATCTCTATCAAATAAATAAATAAAATCTTTAAAAAAAAAAAGAAAGAAAGAAAGAAAAGTTTGATCTCTGCCTAGAAGTTGACAATAAATGTTATAAATGACCAGAGCAAATATAGAAGACTGTCATTCGAAATTGTTGCAGACAACAAAAGCTGTTACAACTAGCTTAAACACAAGAAGAATGTATTCAAATATATAAGGAAGCTCACAGTTCCCAGGAGCCAGAGGGATCAGAGATTTAGGCTTGGAGACCACAGGGCTAGGAATGATTCTCAGGCCTATCTGGGCTGTTCCTATGGAGAAGCTGGATCTTTTCCACTGAGGAACAACAAACACAGCTCGTGACCCTGGCTCTCGGCACAGGTTGTTGCCATTAGGACTTCTGTACTACTTACTTCTTTCATCAGTAGCTTTCAAAAGCTGTATTCTCATGCTGACTGCTGGGGAGCTTAGGATGCCTGCATCATAACCCCAAGAGGCTCCTTTCTTAAGGCTCACACTCACAAGAGAAAGTCCTCTCCCAGCAGAGGAAGAGTATTCAGAGGTCCTGAGCAACCAGAATGAATGATGACTGTCCACTACAGAGGTCTGAAGAGGGTAGGTTACTCAGTATTTGCGTAGAGACCTGAAAACAGGCCTGAGCTATGAAAACCAAATTAGCTTTTGTAGACAGACTTTCCAGAGTCATTAATATTAGCTGCCATGACCTTGGCCTTGTGTTATTAGATACTGGTGGTTGGTGGCATTGACCGGGTTTATGAAATTGGACGCCAGTTCCGGAATGAAGGAATTGATTTGACTCACAATCCTGAGTTCACCACCTGTGAGTTCTACATGGCCTATGCAGACTATAACGATCTCATGGAAATCACGGAAAAGATGGTATCAGGTGACCTGTCCTGTTTCCTTTGTCTTTCACACATGTCTGAAGGAGTGGGGTGCTGCTTTCGGGAGGACTTCCTGTGGGTCCTCTTTAAATAACAGATTTCTTTCCCAGGGATGGTGAAGCACATTACAGGCAGTTACAAGGTCACCTACCACCCAGATGGCCCAGAGGGCGAAGCCTGTGAGATTGACTTCACCCCGCCTTTCCGGAGAATCAGCATGGTGGAAGAGCTGGAGAAGGCCTTGGGGATGAAGCTGCCAGACACCAGGCTCTTTGAAACTGAAGGTAGGTGAAGTGATGCACGCCTCCACGGAACGGCTCCTTCCCATTCAGCCCTGAATTAGATGACGTCAGGGCAAGAATTTCCCACACCATTTCTTTTTTTTTTTTAAAGATTTTATTTATTTGTCAGAGAGAGGGAGAGAAGCACAGGCAGGCAGAGTGGCAGCAGAGGCAGAGGGAGAAGCAGGCTCCCCGCCGAGCAAGGAGCCTGATCTGGGACTCGATCCCAGGATGCTAGGATCACGACCCGAGCTGAAGGCAGCTGCTCAACCAACTGGGCCACCCAGGCGTCCCTCCCACACCATTTCTTATATACTTTTTTACTGCGTAACACCTTCTGTCCTGACTTGTACATTTGTATTACAGAAACTCGCAAAATTCTTGATGACATCTGCGTGGCAAGAGCTGTTGAATGCCCTCCACCTCGGACCACAGCCAGGCTCCTTGATAAGGTGACAGACTGTGCTCTGCAAGTACATGCCCTCATCCCGTGCTAACCAGCCCCCTGCTCCGTACGAAGCTGAATTCCACTGTGGAGCACCAGCTTCTCCAGCCTCTCAGGAAAGCCCTCACAGAGAGAAATAAGAGAATTCACAGGCTTTGAACTCCTGTTGTACTAAGCTCTGTGCCCAGAAGTTAGGTAATCTCAGTTAAAGTGTACGAGCCAGGGAGAGACTTAGGATAAACCCCAGTAGCAGCAGGTAGTGGGTAGAGCAGAGTCCTCCTCCACCAGAACTGGGACAGTCAGAATGCCATTCAGAAAGGGTCTCTAGCTCTGCTTTGCTTTTTCCTTAAGCTTGTCGGGGAGTTCCTGGAAACGACATGCATCAATCCTACATTCATCTGTGATCACCCGCAGATAATGAGCCCTTTGGCTAAATGGTAAGGTAAAACAAGGTATTTCATTTAACTGTACTGCCTAACAACTTCAGAATTTAGTGACACAAAGCAGCAGTTCTCAGGAGTTTGTGGGTTCATTGGGTACTCTTCTCTGTTGAGTGGTAGCGAGGGTAACTAAAGTGGCTGTAACTAGGAACTCAGGTGCCTTGTGTCCCCTCCACGTGGCTTCTCATCCTCCAGAACCTCTTCATGTAGCCTCTCTCTGGCAGCATAGCCTGGGCTCCCTTACATGGTAGCCGGGTTCCAGAACCAACCCCAAGGTGCAAACACATGTCAAGCCTCTGCTGATGTCCCAGTGGCCAAAGCAAGTCCTGTGGGCAGCTCGGGGTCAGCGTGACAGGGCACAGCAGGCCTGAACACAGGAGGTATGGGCAGTGCACCCATCTCCCACACAGGCATGTTGTGAAGATGATTAAAGCGTCCACGTCTCTCCCCCTCCTCACTACTGTACCAAATGACTTGGTGCAGAGTGCATACGGGCCTCAGGTCTCAGTTTGCAGCACTGTGGAATCAGCTGGAATTCAGGAACTCCTGTGATTGTAGCAGATGTTATTAGTGATCCTGTACATACAGTGAACCTGTATATTCAGCCTCCCCTTTGGTCTCCCACCCCAGGCACCGCTCTAAAGAGGGTCTGACTGAGCGCTTTGAGCTGTTTGTCATGAAGAAGGAAATCTGCAATGCCTACACCGAGCTCAACGACCCTGTGCGGCAGCGGCAGCTGTTTGAAGAACAGGCCAAGGTAAGGAAGGGGGTAGGGGCAGAGGCAGCTGTTTCCTCCTGTGCCCACTCACTAGACAATGTCAGCCTAAACCCTGGTCTCTGTCATTGTCTGCATCTCTTGGTGGCTTCAGCAGAAACGAAGGGTAAAGCCACGGGCTTCACTGGAGGAAGTCCCATTTCAAGATGGAGAACTTGGCTGGTTTGGGCCCTAGAATTTCCACATGGAGGAGCTTAGGCATGATCATATCTGTGTGGGGAGTGTGATGCTTGCCTTGAAAATACATTTGCCTAACAAGAACAATATTTTTCTTAAATGATACTTTTATTAAGGGGACTTTGGGGCAAGAGGCAGATAGATTAATGAAGACAGAGCCCCCACCAGCTGCCTGCACCAGCACTGCCACGGATGGGTAGTTCCAGGAAATGAGGGAAAGACTCTTGGGAATCCTCAGTCTCTGAATATCAGTCTCACTGATATTCTGGGGCAGTGGAGGTGGTTTCATTTCACAGGGAAATTCTCATGGGTTCTGAAGTGGAGCTCACCTGCCCCCACCCGGTCTTGGAAAGAAATGGCTCCATCCTGAAGTGACTGGGAAGCCAATTCCCGAGACATGCTGGGTGTCCAGATCATTCCTGGAATGGTTGTCCCTGGGAATGTGCTGATGCGCTCACTCAGACCCTGAGAGACCGTGCGGCCTGGAACACTGTTGCTCTTTGGTTCTCTTGCAGGCTAAGGCTGCTGGCGACGACGAAGCCATGTTCATAGATGAAAACTTCTGCACGGCCCTGGAGTACGGGCTGCCCCCCACGGCTGGCTGGGGCATGGGCATCGACCGTGTCACCATGTTTCTCACAGACTCCAATAACATCAAGGTACGTGGCGGGCCTCCGGTGCGCACTGCCCCAAGGAGCTGCGCTCTCAGAGCCGGGTAATGCGGGCCTGGAGAAGAAAGGAGGGGTCTCTGGGCTGGAAGGAGGACAGTCAGGGCCTCTGACCTCATAGGATTTGGGTTTTTCCTACCTGAGGCAGAAAGCGTCCTCGTCGTTTGCATTTCTTGAGGATCCCAGGAACACACTAAGTCCTCTCCATGCATGATCTCATGTAATTTAAGTTGCCCTATGAGAGAGGCACAGAAACTCTTACTCCCATTGTTACAGACCGGGAAATCCTACTGTCAGAGAACCTCTGTGTTCACTCATTCTTTTCCATCCCCTGTATTTGAGAGGGACTAAGTTGAAGTAAAAGCCGAGATCTCTGGATTTGGGCCACGGTAACCAGAAGCAAAAGGAATGAGTGGACAGCTGTGGAAAAGAGCATGCTTCTTCCTTCAGAATGCATTTTCCCTCCTGTAGGAAGTACTTCTCTTTCCTGCCATGAAACCCGAAGACAAGAAAGAGAGTGGGGCCACCACTGATACGTCAGAAAACACAACAGCTGGCACGTCTGTCTAGAAAACGACGGCAAGTCGTAGAACTCAGGCCTCTCTGCATTTCTGCATAAGGTCAAGGACTACGGGGAAATTCTTGTGTGTTGCTCTCCATTGGACGATCACAGTTCGGTTCTGCCACCAAAAGAGAGAAGAGGAATTAAAAATTCCTTTTTACTTCTTGTTCCCAAATAAACCATTTGTCTCTACTCGTGTCTCATGACTGTGTTTTCTGTAGAATGTCAACTTTTACTCAGACAGCTGGCCTAGTGGATGTTTAAGATTATACCACTTCATTCATTCAACAATTTTGTATTCATGTCTGCTCTGTGTCAGGCATTGTGCTGAGGGGTTGGGGACAGCAGTGAACAAAAGCCATGTTCCTACTTTTGTGGAACTTGTATTCATTTAGGAGTTGAGGGCAACTAGACAAGAAATAAGTATATACACATTTCTGGTACATACTAAGAAAAAAAAACAGGTCGGGACAGAGGTGCTATTCTAGAAGAAGGTGGTTGCAGGACAGTGCTATTCTAAATATAATCAGGGAAAACTTTTAGAGGACTTTTTTTTTTTTTTTTAAAGATTTTATTTATTCATTTGACAGAGACACAGTAAGAGAGGGGAACACCAGCAGGGGCAGTGGGAGAGAGAAACAGGCTCCCCACCAAGCAGGGAGCCCGATGCAGGGCTCAGTCCCAGGACCCCAGGACCATGACTCGAGACAAAGGCAGAGGCTTTAACGACTAAGCCACCCAGGCACCCCTAGGTAACATTTTTTTTTTAAGATTTTATTTATTTATTTGACAGAGATCACAAGTAGGCAGAGAGGCGGGCAGAGAGAGGAGGAAGCAGGCTCACTGCTGAGCAGAGAGCCCGATACGGGACTCCATCCCAGGACCCCGGGATCATGACCTGAGCTGAAGGCAGAGGCTTTATAACCCACTGAGCCACCCAGGCCCCCTTAGGTAACATTTTTAAATAATCTGTACACCCAACATGGAGCTCAAACTCTACCTGAGAACAAGAGTTGGGTGCTCTACCAGCTGAGCCAACCAGGTGCCCTGAGAACTGTTTTTGACGAACAGCAAAGCGTCTGGTGTGGCTGGAAAGGAGTAACCAAAGGCCCTAAGGGGCCAGATCACACGTGCCACTGTAAGCCATGCTGAGGAGCCTGTGTTTTATTATGCATGACATGAGTAGCCCCTGGAGGGTTTCAGGCAGAGTGCTTTGAAAATACTGCTGTAGTTAGCACTGGGAGGGCAAGAGTTAGAGGAAGACAGTGGCTGATGGTTTGAAGTAATGGAGTTGGTTACATGTCTTTGGACTCCACCTGGTCCTGAGGTTCATAGAACTTGGTGAGGGGACTTGGGTTGTAAGAAAAAGAATTCAAAAATATGATTTTAGGGGAACCCCCCGCCTGCCTCTCTGCCTACTTGTGATCTCTTCCTCTCTGTGAAATAAATAAAATCTTAAAAACGATTTTACAGTTTGGGGCCTGAACAACTGAAGAGTTGTCATTTACTGAAATGGGACAAACAGGAAGTGCAATTTCAGAGGAAAGAATGAGCATTGGGTTTCAGGCCTCATTTAACGTCAGGTAGGAACAGTAAGTATGATGAATGTAAGTCTGGACTTTTCTCATTACCTTCAGCTCATTTCAGCTGGGCTAGGAATGAGACAAGGGTCCGGCTGAGGGCCTGCTGTTAAAATGGAGCCCCCAGCCCCAACACGCGAGGCAGCGGGGGGAACTATAGGTGAGTCCTACCCTGAACAACTTTGTCTTTCTCATCTCAGCAAAACCTGCAAGCGTCCCAAGGAGTCTATTTTGACAGCAGGGTGTCACTTCTGTAGCGGGTACACTGATCTGAGCACACAGAAGTCCCTTGCTGGGAATCAAGCTCAGTGTTGAGCACCTCCACCCCTCGCTGGCATTTAAACACAGGCTCTGGGGGCACCTGGGTGGCTCAGTGGGTTAAAGCCTCTGCCTTCAGCTCAGGTCATGATCCCAGGGTCCTGGGATCGAGCCCCACATTGGGCTCTCTGCTCAGCAGGGAGCCTGCTTCCTCCTCCCTCTCTGCCTGCCTTTCTGCCTACTTGTGATCGCTCTGTCAAATAAATAAATAAAATCTTAAAAAAAAAAATAAATAAATAAACACAGGCTCTGGGAGCACTTGGCAGTGGTAGTGGATGACCAGGTGGCATTTCAGAAGAAACACTTCCAGACGGCACATCCTTCACAAGACAGTATTCAATTAAAATGAAAACCACCTCCCCAAAGGACACGTCATAGGTTCAAGATACGTTACTAGACTGCAAGCCCCGCTACCCCTGGAAAAGGCAACAAGGACCATCAAGGTCCCGAGTGACCTTAGAAGAGCTGTTTAGGGGTGCCTGGGTGGGGCAGTCGGTTGAGCATCTGACTCTTGGTGTCTGCTCTGGTCATGATCTCAGGATTGTGGGATCAAGCCCCACTTCAGGCTCCCACTCAGCGGAGAGTCTACTGGAGACTCCCTCTCCTTCTGCTCCTCCCACTTGTGCTTGCTTTCTCTCTCTCTCAAATAAATAAATCTTAAAAAAAAAAAAAAAATAGAGCTGTTTAGTAGTAGGCTGGGTGCAGAAGCCAGCTGTCTGTCCTCAAGAAGGCTGGAGACAGATGAACTGAAGCAGTAGACAACATGTTTGTGGGGTGTGACAGGGAAAAATGACAAACAGGATGAAAGCCAGAAGGAACAGAAGGACTGCAATTATAAAGTCCTCATTACCTCCTTCAACAGTTGAAGCTCACAATTTGCTAACTGTTGTACTGGAGCGAAAACAAAGGCACGGTCTCCAGTTTCATCAAGCTTCTAGAATTGTACGGAAAACAGACATTTATTAAATCATTTTTCAACTGTGTAGAATGGCAGTTCTAATAAATGCTTTGAAGGAGAGATCCAGGCGGTATTGAGAAACCCTAATAGACTCAGTTAAGGAAGGTTTCCCCAAGGATATCAGAATCTGAGATCTGAAAGAAAATGGATCATTAACTAGTCAAAGGAGAGGGTTTTCCATGATGTAGGAACAAGCATAAAGGCCCTGAGGTAGGAAAGAGCATAGAAAAGGCCAATGGCACTAGAGAGAGCCCATAAGACATGCCACCAGATGAGGCAGGAAGAAGTTGGTCATACAGGGGTAAGAGCCCTATCATGGGATTTTGAGTAATCTCTGAGCCTATAGGATTTTGTATTTTGAGAGTCCTGGGAAGCCACTAAAGTATTTAAGCAGTGACATCACATTTGTGTTTTAAAAACAGCAGTCTGCCTGTGCTCGCTCTCACTCTCTCTTACAAATAAATAAATAAAATCTTTAAAAAAAATAAATAAATAAATAAAAAATAAAAACAGCAGTCTGGCTGCTCTGTGAAAAAGAGCTGGAGTTGGGCAAAGAAAGGTCTAAGTGTAGAGGTTAGTACAGCAATCCAAGGGGAAGACAGACTGGGCTATTGCAATGGAAATGGACAGAAATGGATATATTCAAAAGACAAGAAGTTACGAACAGGACTTGGCAGTGGATTATATTGTGGGGGTTACGGGAAGGAAAATGACAAAGAGGGTGACTCACATTACGCTGTATTTGACTACACTGGTGATGGTACTGATCCCTGAGATTGATGACTTCCCACCCCACCCGCCACCAGGATCAGTGCCTCTTTAAAGGCAGAAGAGGGAGGCAGTTGAAGGTTAAAGAAATTAGAGAGAAAGGGATAAGGAGCAGGGTCCTTAGCCTTGGAGAAGGTCTATGGCCCTTTTCCCCTGAACTGGAGAGAAGAATGGTGTCAAGCAAGTTGCACTCCTGTCTCCTCTAACTTTTGAAGTTTACCGAGAGGAAAAGTGACTTCTCTCACCTTTAAGAACTGGCACGGGCTCCTGAATCATCCAAACAAGGTATGCTACTATTCCTGGCAACCTGACGGTTTTAGACCCAGGCTATCCATTAGAGTAGCCACTAGCCACGTGTGGCTGTTGAGGATCTGAAACGTGGCCAGTCCACATGAGAGGCATTTTTTTAATTAAATTTATTTATTTTCAGCATAACAGTATTCATTATTTTTTCAGCACACCCAGTGCTCCATGCAGTCCGTGCCCTCTATAATACCCACCACCTGGTACCCCAACCTCCCACCCCCCCGCCACTTCAAACCCCTCAGATTGTTTTTCAGAGTCCATAGTCTCTCATGATTCACCTCCCCTTCCAATTTCCCCCAACTCCCTTCTCCTCTCTAACTCCCCATGTCCTCCATGCTATTTGTTTTGCTCCACAAATAAGTGAAACCATATGATAACTGACTCTCTCTGCTTGACTTATTTCACTCAGCATAATCTCTTCCAGTCCCATCCATGTTGCTACAAAAGTTGGGTATTCATCCTTTCTGATGGAGGCATAATACTCCATAGTGTATATGGACCATATCTTCCTTATCCATTCGTCTGTTGAAGGGCATCTTGGTTCTTTCCATAGTTTGGCGACCGTGGCCATTGCTGCTATAAACATTGGGTTACAGATGGCCCTTCTTTTCACTACATCTGTATTTTTTGGGTAAATACCCAGGAGGGCAATTGCAGGGTCATAAGGAAGTTGAGAGGCATTTTAAGTGTAAAACACATACCAGATTTCTAAAGTATGGGGAAAAAAAACAATGTAAAATATCTCAGTTGTTTTTTTGTTTTTTTGTTTTTTTAATATTGGTTACACGCTGAAATGACAAGACTTTGGACACACTGGGCTAAATAAAATATATGATTACAATTAATTTCACCTGTTTCTTTTGACTTTTTTAAACGTAGCTATAGAAAATTTTAAATTGCATTATGTGGCTCATCGTATATTTCTGCAGGACCTTACTGATCTAGACAGAAATTCAGACTAGTATTTCAAGATACGACATCAATCTACTATTTGAACCACCTTACCAGCTTCCGTTGGGCCATTTCACACTCCAACACGCGGGACTCCGACCGAGAAGGACTACAAGGGCCAGAGTGCACAGCGCGCCTTTGGGGGCGGAGCCTGAAAGAGCTGCCTCCTTGGGACGTTACTTCCGCTACGTCCCGCGATTCTCTTCGCTGCCCCTCAGGGCGCGTACCTTGGAGGTTCGAGGGGAGCGTCCGGCAGGTGGCGGGGTGGCGGGGCCGAGGGCGCGCAAGTGTGGGGGACCCCCTCCACCAAGGCTGCTGGGGGAGCTGCCCTCGGTCTGCCTTCCCGAGCCGGTTTTGCGTGTGAAGTGGTGGTATGGACCGTGCCTCCCCGGGCGCGCGTCCCGTGTCCCGGAAGCGCCGGTGTCCGCGGCGGGCGGGCTTGGTGCGGGGGGCCTCGCAGCAGCGGGCGCGCCTCCCGAGGAGCTTCTTTCACGCGGGCCCAGAGCTTCTCGGGCCCCTGGCCGAATGGGCCCCACTCCCGCTCTAGAGCCTGCAGAGGAGGGGCTGCGGTCGGGATTATTGAGCAGAGGGGACTGCAGCCAAAGCCTTTTCTCCCGTGGTGAGAAAATGAAGCTGAGCTGCCTTCACCTTACTTTGAAAAGGGAGTGGATTCTTGGGCTTTTTGTGCGTGTTGCCACATGCGATCTTGTGGGCAAAGACCTGCCTGTTTAACTGAGCTGTTGTTTCATAGGACGTTACTCCAGACCCAAGAGAGAGTGGATTTGGAGTTTGGATTTTAATGGACCTAGTTTAGCAAAACATGGATTCATGTCAGCTACCGTGCACGCTCACCCAGACAATTACGTGAATGAGAAGATGGAATAGTTCCGGGCTGCATCATCTTAGGGAGTCAGTGGTACTTCTGGCAAGTTCTGTCTTCCCTGGCTACTATGGTTCGTGGTATGTGCCTCTGGTTTAATTTCACGTTGATGCCTTGTGATGCCCGCTCTCCCCCGCCCAATCCCAAAATGAGGGGGGAAAATCCCTTCCAAATAGAGGATTCTAGGATCTCCCATGCTTTTCTTCCCCACCCCCCAAACATAATTTTCTTTTGCCTGGAGAGATACATGGCCTGCTGGTTCTCTGACTTTATTTTATTTTTTGACAGAGAGAGAGAGAGATCACAAGTAGGCAGAGAGGCAGGCAAAGAGGGAGGAGGAAGCAGGCTCCCTGCTGAGCAGAGAGTCTGATTCGGGACCCTGAGATCATGACCTGAGCTGAAGGCAGAGGCTTAACCCACTGAGCCACTCAGGCGCCCGTGGTTCTCTGACTTTCAAGTCACAATTTATGTCAGTTCCTGGCAGATTCTGGTTTTCAGTCACTGTGGTCTGATTTACCATGACCATTTATTGCAGCAGCAGCCTCCACATTAGAACTCTTAAAAGATAAATGGGAGCATATTAAAAATTGTAAGAGCCTTTTTTGGGGCAAAAATCCATTTCAGTTAGGCAGCACCAAACCGAAAGTGGTTAGGAACATTGCAGATCAGATCTAGGGGAGAGACTTCCAAAGAGTACAGCAAGAAGGGAAATTAGGTAGTTGGCAAAAGTTTAAGCCTGGGTCTGACTGTTTGTGACTGGTTATCCTTACCGTTTTGCTATTGTAACCTACAGGCATGTACAGACTTAGATCATGGTTTCCTTTATAGGTCACCATAGCACATCATTAATGGTGTTCTTGTTTAATTAATTTAACAACGTGCTGGGAGCTCATTGTAGAAATAGCAGTTTTCAGAAGCTGCATGCAGTGGGACTCAATAATGTCTTTTTTTTTTTTTTTTAAAGATTTTATTCATCCATTTGACAGAGAGAGATCACAAGTAGGCAGAGAGGCAGGCAGAGAGAGAGGGGGAAGCAGGCTCCCTCCTGAGCAGAGAGCCTCATGCAGGGGCTCGATCCCAGGACCCTGAGATCATGACCTGAGCGGAAGGCAGAGGCTTAACCCTCTGAGCCACCCAGGCGCCCCAATGCCTTTTTTTTTTTTTTTAAATGCATAGCTGTATCCATCACCATATGATCTCATTTTCTGCTAAGAAGCTTTTCATACATTTGAGTCCAAATGAAATTATTGAGTGAGCACAGAGTCAAGAGTAGACAGGTTTCTAGGAAAGTAGCCTCTCTGATCTAATATGCTTAATGGTTTTTTATTCATGGCTTTACATTGCCTTTGCAGCCCCCTGCTCCCCAGGGGGCTCAAGACAATCAGGAACATGAAGTGTTCCTTTTTGAAACATTAATCACAGTTGACATTAATTATGCTTAACATTGTAGCAGTAGCTCTTTATAAATATTACTTAATCCTCACAATAACCCATAGATTAAATACTACTGTGATCCCTGTTTTAGCAGATAAAGACACAGAAACAGAGAGGTTAGGTAATCTACTCAGTATCACCCAGTTGGTAGCAAAGTCAGGATTAGAATACAGAAAGGGTAACTCCAAAGCCCACACTCCAGCACAGACTCCTGTAAGGAGAATGGGTGACTGGTGAGAAAGCTCTGGGCTTTGTCACTTCTCCCACCTGCCTCATAAAACATTATGGGAGAAATTAAAGTGTTGTTTTCTTGATGGGGTCATCGGAGATTTATTAGAGGGAGATCAAGAGTCAATCTGCTGGAAGAAGTCGGAGAAGAGAAAAAAAGTCGGAAAAAGAGGATGTAAAAGAAGAACATCTGCCCAGAAAGATAAACCTTGTATGGTTAGAGTCTGCCCGAATCCAGCTAAGGTGTGCAATACCTGATGTGCTACTTCCAAATGAAAATTGGAGTAGCAAGGATACTTCCCTCTCATGCACTTTTATTTTTGAGTAGTAGGTTCAGATTCATTAGATACATGTCAGATGTCCAACATTTAAAAAGAAACATCTTTAAGAAACTGGGACTTCTTTGATCTTTCCTTAAAATGAAAAGGGGAGGGGTGCCTGGGTGGCTTAGTGGATTAAGCCTCCAACTCTTAATCTCAGCTCAGGTCTTGATCTCAGGATTGTGAGTTCAGACTGTCGTGAGGCTCCATGCTGGGTATGAAGCCTGCTTTTAAAAGGTGGGGAGGGGGGGGCGCCTAGGTGGCTCAGTGGGTTAAGCCTCTGCCTTTGGCTCAGGTCATGATCTCAGGGTCCTGGGATCAAGCCCCACATGGGGCTCTCTGCTCAGCAGGGAGCCTGCTTTTTCCCCTCTCTCTGCCTGCCTCTACCTATTTGTGATCTCTCTGTCATCAAATAAATAAATAATATCTAAAAAAAGAAGGGGGGGTGGTGTGTGAAGAGGGGACAGGGAAGTAGTAGAAGAAAGTGACCCATTAGAGTTCCAGATAGAGAAAACTCAGTATGAACGCTGTCAGGCTACCCTGAAAGCCCATTGAAGCGCCTGGGCAAGTTGTAGCATCTTGCATTGCTTCTCTTTTCTGTTCTTCTGATGGTTGTGGTTTTTGATCTGGCTCAGCACTAACGCGGACCATGTGGACTGCAGATGAGATTGCCCAGCTGTGTTATGAGCACTACAGGACCAGACTGCCCAAGCAGGGGAAGCCTGACCCCAACCGTGAGTGGACATTACTAGCAGCCGTGGTGAAGATACAGCCTGCAGCTGACCAGGCCCATGGCATCACTAATAAACCGGCACAAGGTGAGGCCTTTTCACCTTCCAGCGCTCCCTCTCCCTGTCAGAGATGGTAGGAGAATTGTTCATGGCTGTGCAGGGACAGTCCTGGCTGGCGACCGCCACAGCAATGGGCATGTTCCCCTTGCTCTCCAGCAGGGGGCGCAGTACTTGTGGTTGGAGCCTGCGGTGTTGCAACCACAGCCCTGGGTTGGGTCCCCTATAGAAAGGCCCTGGAGGAGTGTGCATGCGTGAAACCTGAGGGCTGGGGACCATTCACAGTACGGGAGCACACCTAATGATTCCTTCTTTCCCTCTCAGTGACGAAGGAAGTTGTCTCCATGGGAACAGGAACGAAATGTATAGGCCAGTCCAAAATGAGGAAGAGCGGTAAGCCCGGGTGGGGTCTGAACAGCCTTCGTCCAGGGCGCGTTGGAAAGCCCTTTGCATTTTGTCCTTTCCTCTCCTCATCCTGTTAAAAGCGGCCACATCACTGAGGTGGCTGACCTTTCCTTTCCCACTGTCACTCCACTGGGAAGGTCAGAACTCATTTTAAGAATCAGAATAAACAGTGGGAGCAAAGGCTGCCAGGAACATGCTTTCTGCATAGATTGGAAGTTGGCCGGTATTTTCCTGCGCAAACCAAAATTTCCCTGGAGCAGCTCCTCCCCGTTAGGTGTGAAGCCCCCCTAAAGCAATCTTGAATTGATGGAGATTTGGACAACAAAAAGAATATGGAAATCCCTTGGGAATCTGACATCTTCACCTCCTGCTTCCCATTAGCAGATTCCTTCCCAGGTTTGCTTCCTCCATTTTCCCAGCCTTGCCTCCTGTGTGCCTGGACCACTGTGGATTGAATTTGATGGACTCGTATCCCCACAAGCTCAAGTGTGATATCAGGCCACAAAAGATTTGGACCCCTTTCCTCCATCTATTTTCCTGTAAATCAGTCCTTCTCAACTATGGGGAGATTTTGTCCCCTGGGGGACCTCTGGCAGTGGTTGGAGACATTTTCCATCTTCGGTTGCCACACGTCAGGGGAGGGCGTTACTATGCTATCTGCCTCTGGTGCTAGAGGCCAGGAATGCTAGTAAACATCCTCCGTTCCACAGGACAGAGCCTCACAACAAAGAATTTTCTAACCCAAGGTGTCAGTAGTACTGATTTGAGGAGGCCCTGTATTGTCATCAGTGATCACAGTACTTCCTGACAGCCCTCCAGGAGCTCCATGGCCATCCTGGTAGCTGGGGAAACTGCTGTGTTCTACTGCAGGGAAACAGGGCCACTGGTTCTCTGTGTCTTCACTAGTGTCCTGTCTTTGCCACAGGAGACATCCTCAATGATAGCCACGCTGAGGTCATAGCCAGGAGGAGTTTCCAAAGGTAAAGGGACAACCCCAGAGAATCTGACTCAGCCTGCCGTGGGGAGCCCCAGAATTTGCATTTCTAATAAGCTCCCGAATAACACGGATGATGTTGGTATGTGAACCACACTTTGATTAGCCCTGGTCTAGACCGTGGTTCTTACACTTGGTGTGCATCAGAATTACCTATGTTTGTGAAAACTCAGATTGTTGGGCCCTCCCCTGGAAATTCCGATTCAGCAGGTGAGGGGCGGGACCTGGATTTCTAACAAATTCCAGCTGATGCTGATGCTGCTGGTCAGGGGCCACACTTTTGAGAATCACTGGTCTGCATCATCCTCGAACTTCCAAATCACTGCCAGTCCCATCGGTCTGCAGTAACTCTTAATCATCAACCAGCCAGTCTTACACTTCACCAAAGTGTTTGGCTGTTCATTCTGGCCACACCTTGTGCCCCAATTAGGTACCTTCTCCATCAGCTCCACTTGGCGGCCGCCCTGAAGGAGGATAGCATCTTTGTCCCTGGAACTCAGAGAGGGCTCTGGAAACTCAGGCCACACCTCTCCTTTGTGTTTTTCTCCAGCCATACACCCTGTAAGTATAGCCAACCCTTTGCATCATTATTACGTTGTCTCCTTCCTTATGTCCTCTTATCCTTAGATCTATTCCTCAGAAAAGCTCGTCTGGCTGCAGTGTAGCTGCAAGCAGTGGACACTGCCTTTTTCTGAACGGGCCGTGGTGCCTGACCACTTCTCTATCAAGGAACGACACTGTAGTTCTCGGTTCCCAGTCAGGATTGGGAAGCTTCAAGCGGAAACCCCACAAAGGTCTGAAACCAGCAGTTGGGCTTAGAAGTCCAAAGCCCTGAGTTCTGTAGTAATTTATCCTGAAACTCAGTCCATTCATTCACTCCTTCAGCAGTTATTTTCTGCTACTTGTCAGGTACAATGTGACATTGGGTCTACAGCAGGGAGTAAGACTTGTCCCTCGCCTAGCCTCATAGAGAGTAGACAGTCATGATCAGTTAAGTTAAATTTTGACGAGTTAAATGGGGACATTCAGGTGCTGTGGTTGCATCAAGCAGGAAGACCAGACTTCGCTTAGAGGAGACCACTGTTTTTTTGTTTTGAAAATGGAGAATTTCTGCTCTCTTTAGATAGCAGCTCAGGGATGGCAGTAAACTTCACTCACCCTAAAACCTTTGGGAAGGAAGGCTCTAACAGTGTTCTGTAAGTATTAAACTTTAAAACTACACATGCAATTAGAGCAGATATAGGTACTAGCTCTGAAGAGACAGAAGAGCTGTCAAGACTTGTCATAATTCAAATCCAAAATATAATACAGCTTAAGGAAGGATGAGTCTCAGAAAAGAATCAGTTGAGTCAAAGGCCAGAAAATGACATACAGAGAAAGGCAGAGCTCATCTGTGCTTTCTTACTAGCCCTGGATACCCTGGTCCAAGAACCAAAGGATGTTGCTTAACTCAGTGCTTCTCAAACTATAAAATGCAAAAGAATGATCTTAATAAAATGTGGATTCAAATTCATTAGGTCTGGGATGAAACCTAAGGTTCTGCATTTCTAACCAAGTCCCCATGATGTCAGTGGTGTTCGCCTGTGGACCACACTTGGAGTAACTAGGGCTTGGCTGACCCAGTGGTAGGTGTAGCCTTATGATGGAGAGAGATGCATCTGTGGATCACAGCTAGCCTCACCCACTAATCAGACCACATAGATCAGTGGTCCACAGGCTGGTCTATAGCCAGCTGGGAAAAATCTGGACTATAGTGTGTTTTTCAAAAAGTTTAATTTCTGGGGTGCCTGGGTGGCTCAGTCCTTAAGCATCTGGCTTTGGCTCAGGTCGTGATCCCAGGGTCCTGGGATTGAGCCCCACATCAGGCTCCCTGCTCAGGAAGCCTGCTTCTCCCTCTCCCACATGCCCTGCTTATAGTCCCTCTCTCACTATCTCTGTCTCTCTTTCTGTCCAATAAATAAATAAAATCTTTAAAAATCAAATAAATAAATAAGCTCTTTTTTTTAAAAAAATCTAATTTCTTTCCATGAAAAGGTTATGAGATTTTTATCTTTTTATTTTAAATAGTGGTAATTAGGAAAAAAAATAAATAGCAATAATTAGGATTTTTAAAGATCGTAGTTGATGGAATACAAAATTGACCACCCCCTTTGTTGATCTTAAAATCTTCTGGAAATTTTACTGGTCTGTGAAATAAAAATCTAAACCCACCAATCCAACTGCCCTGGGCTAATAGGTCATCTTTTGCACTGCAGTGCCCACGCATGGTTTGTGTGCAGGAGGAAAGAATATTACCTGGAGAATGTAACTGTCTCCCTTTGCATTTATTCCTCATTACTAATTGATAATTTGGTGCCTGGATTAGCTATTTCAGACTCTTACTTGTGAGTTTTATTAGCATGAGTCAGCCTCTCAGGTTTAGGCATCTGTCTGGATCAAATCTCCGAGCCTTCAGAGTGGGAGGTGGGCCCAGTCAATTCTTCAAAGTCACTGTCCCCTTGTGAGGTCTCTGGAAGTCCGCCAGCCAGCCTCTCTGGCCACAATCCCAGTTCTACATTTCTTGCCTTTCCCACTCTTAGGTTCTAAAGGCTACAGATGTATTATTTACACGCTTTAGAAAAGCCACACACACTAGGTTAGTGTTTGAAGAAGTAGCTCCCTTCTCCAGGGGACGCTGTGCTTTTTGCTAACCTCTGGTTTTCTGTGTTTCTATTTAAGCACAGAGTTGAGTCAGAAATCTCTAACCCAGCACAGGGAAACACCACTTGTGTAATTCACTGCAAAGCCTTTACTGTGAAGATACGCACATAATTCTCCAAGATGGGGAATTTGGGAACATATTTGCCAAATATTTAACCATGAAACCAACCTCCCACTTTTGTTTTCCAAAGCATCTTACAGGATAACATTCTAAAAAATGCACTTGAGAAACTGTGCTCATTGTAAATCAAGGGTTCTCAACTCAGGACGGTTTTGCTTCTGAGAGGCCATTTAGCAACATCTGGGGACATTTTTGATGACCAGACTTGGGATGCTATTGGTATCTAGTAGGTAGAGACTGAGGAGCTGGTAACCGTCCCATGAAGTAAAGGATAGCCCCCACAAAAGGAATTACGTGGCCCAGTAATAATAATAATAATAATAATCAGTATTATGAATGTTGACAAACCCTGGTCAAAGCTAGTGTTTCCAAAACTTCCTGTGATGAGCATTACCTGGGATCTTTGTTAAAGTATTCTGCTTCCCAGACCCCCCACCCCCACCCCAGAGTTCCTGACTCACTGGGTCTAGTAGGATAGAGCCACGAAGGAATCTTACTCGGGAAATTTGGGCAAGTGTGCCTAATCCCAAGTTAGCTAGGAAAATAGAATTAGACTTTGTTTCAGACAGTGGTTCTCCAGTCATCAGAATGACCCGGAGAGCTAAAATACACACTGCTGGCGACCACCTCCAGAGTTTCAGACTTAGCAGGTCAACTGTGGCTTCCGAGAATTGGCATTTCTAACAAGTTCCGTAGGAACATTGATGTGGCTGGTCCTGGGGCCTCACCTTGAGAACCACTGGTTTTTAAGAGGTCCCTTCTCTTGCAGGTGGGGATGCCTCCATCATTCCAATGCTCGAGTTTGAAGATCAGCCCTGCTGTCCTGTCCGTATAGACTGGGCCAGTAAGCCATCAGAAGCCAGTGGTGACCTGGAAGCTCCTGAGGACACAGAGAGATGTGAGGGCCTGGGTAGTCCTATGACCAAAAAGATGAGGCTTGAGCCCGGGACTCCTGACGGTGTAGCTCAACATCAGAGTTTTGGCCATCAGGAGAGTGGCCCAGTCACACCAGACGTCAGCGGCTCTCATGTTCCTGCACAGGACCAGGCCCCTGTCACCAGAACGGCCCCCGGTGGTGTCAGAGTGGTGGACGTTTACAGAACCGGAGCCAAGTGTGTGCCCGGAGAAGCTGGAGACTCCCGGCAGCCTGGTGCTGCGTATCACCAGGTGGGGCTGCTCCGAGTGAAGCCCGGCCGGGGAGACCGGACTTGCTCCCTGTCCTGCAGTGACAAGCTGGCCCGGTGGAACGTCCTCGGATGCCAGGGGGCACTGTTGATGCACCTTCTAGAAGAGCCCGTCTACCTATCAGCTGTGGTGATTGGGAGGTGCCCATACAGCCAGGAGGCGATGCACAGAGCTCTGACTGGGAGGTGAGCCTGGAGGGGGCGCGGGGGAGGGAGCAGCTGGAACAGCCTTTCCAAGAAGACTCAGAAGATGTCCGAAGAGACTAAAATACCCATACGTTTTGATCCATTGGGTCTATTGCTGGGAATTTGTCCTAAGAAATAATTAAGAAAGTGCTCAGACATTTAGCTGTGTGTGTAGTCATGTTTTAAAAAGAAAAGGAAACCAGTGAAATAGTTTAAAGCTAATATTGATGACTATTGGACCTGAAATGATGCTCATAATTTTTTAAAAATTTTATTTTATTATTTCAGTGTTCCAAGATTTATTTATTTATTTATTTATTTATTTATTTATTTGACAGAGAGAGATCACAAGTAGGCAGAGAGGCAGGCAGAGAGAGAGGAAGAAGCAGACTCCCTGCTGAGCAGAGAGCCCTATGTGGGGCTTGATCCCAGGACCCTGGGATCATGACCTGAGCTGAAGGCAGAGGCTTTAACCTACTGAGCCACCCAGGCGCCCCCACAAGATTCATTGTTTATGCACCACACCCAATGCTCCATGCAATCTACGTAATACCCACCCCCAGGTTCACCCAACCCCCCACTCCCCTCCCCTCCAAAACCCTCAGTTCCTCAGAGTCCACAGTCTCTCATGGTTCATCTCCCCTCCAATTTCCCCCAACTCACTTCTCTCCTTCTCTCCATGTCCTCTGTGTTATTCCTTATGCTCCACAAGTAAGTGAAACCATATGATAATTGACTCTCTCTGCTTGACTGATTTCACTCAGCATAATCTCCTCCAGTCCTGTCCATGTTGATATACAAGTTGGGTATTCATTCTTTCTGATGGAGGCATAATACTCCATTGTATAGATGGACCACATCTTCCTTATCCATTCGTCCATTGAAGGGCATCTGGGCTCCTTCTATAGTTCGGCAATTGTGGACATTGCTGCTATGACCATTGGGGTACAGATGGCCCTTCCTTTCACCACATCTGTATTTTTGAGTAAATCAGTAGTACAGTTGCAGGAGATGGTCATAATTCTTAAAGAGCAAGTTTTTTTTTTTTTTTTTTAGATTTTATTTATTTGATAGACAGAGATTACATGTAGGCAGAGAGGCAGGCAGAGAGGCAGGCAGGGAGAGAGGAGGAAGCAGGCTCCCTGCTGAGCAGAGAGCCAGATGCGGGGCTCGCTCGATCCCAGGACCCTGAGACCACGACCCGAGCCGAAGGCAGAGGCTTTAACCCACTGAGCCACCCAGGCGCCCCATTAAAGAGCAAGTTTAAAGATACAATGAGTTCGTGTTGGTCGTGAAGTATATATGCACATAGTAAAAAAATTTTGGGAGGATATATACCAAGGTACTAGTATGATTATCTCTGAGTTGTGATATTACGGGTATTTTTTTTTCTTCTTTGTGGTTACTCTGTTTTCTCATTGTTCTGCCCCGTACATATATATTGCTACTCTAATTTTTTAAAACCATCAATGTCTTTAAAAGATAAAAGACAGGGGCACCTAGGTGGTTCATTGGGTTAAGCCTCTGCCTTTGGCTCAGGTCATGATCTCAGGGTCCTGGGATCGAGCACCACATTGGGCTCTCTGCTCAGCGGGAAGCCTGCTTTCTCCTCTCTCTCTCTGCCTGCCTTTCTGCCTACTTGTGATCTCTGTCAAATGTATAAAATCTTTAAAAAAAAAAAAAGATAAAAGACAAAGGATGATCACTCAAGTGTGGTCCCCCATAAGGAAGCATGGCTAAGCCCAGTTAAGGCTGTGATAAAAGAAGGCAGGGAGAGGCCACCGCTGGGGGGAGGCCTGTCGTGTCGGCTGCACTGCTCCTGAGACCAGGGCCAGGGAACACACCCAGGGAGTGTACCCAGGAGAAATGAAAACATGTACCCACGTAAATACCGACACATGAACGTTCACAGTGGCACGAGTCACACCAGCCGCAAAATGAAGCAGCCCAGATGTGCATCAGCTGGTGAACAGATCAACAAAAGGTAATAGATTGTTAGATCATCAGCCCCAAAAAGGAGCAAAGACTGGCCAAGCTACCACACGGACAAGCCTCAAAAGCTCCATGCTGAGTGAGAGGAGCCACGTAGCGTATGAGTTCATGGAGCGAAATGTCCAAAATGGGCAAATCCAGAAGTAGGTTGGAGGGTGCTGGAGAAATGCATGGGAAGTGACCGCTGATGGGTGCTGGGTTTCTTATCAGGGGTCAAACATGATAAATTCAGATTATGGTGACAGGCACCATTCTGTGAATATAGTAAAAAACAAACAAAACCTTAAATTGTACACTGAGAATGGATGAATTCTCTGGTATACAACTACAGCCCAGTATGATGTTTTCAACAAAAGCACTCCCAAGCACTATGCCCAAGACATTTTCGGTGTTTTCCGTGCTTTCCCTAGTCTGTCTGCTCGGTTCCAGAGCAGCATCATGGTAGCCTCTAGATGGTGTGAAAGACCCAAGAGGGAAAAACGAAGCTTGTCTGTTACAGGAGAGCTTTGGTTTCTGGTGTGTTTGGACGATTCCCTAGGAAGAGATACTGACGAGTTAATATTGCTCTTTGAGGGTTTGCAGTCTTTCAAAGCCAGTACCAGGACTGGAGTTCACAGTGTCCCTAAAGTTTCTGAGGGGTCGTGACTCAGCTAATCCTTTTCACTTCAGAGAGATAGGAAGGAGATTCAGTTCTTTCACACCCTCTCACCGAGACTCAGGGGCAGTGAAGTGGTCCCCAGGTGTAGACACTGTCTTCCAGAGGACCATGCTGAAACTGAGTGCATTCTCCCTCACATTTAGGTGTCAGAACGTCTCTGCGCTACCGAAAGGCTTTGGAGTTCAAGAAGTGAAAATACAGCAGTCTGGTTTACTGTTTGAACAGAGCCGCAGCGCAGTACAGGCAAGAAGGGCTGATGGCTCAGGCCGACTTGCTCCTTGTGGTGCAGGTAAAGTATCTGCCTTATTCCACTTGCCCTGGAGTAACTTTTGCACAGATCATGGAGTGGCCCAGAGAGGGGCTGCATTTCCCAGCCCAGGGAGACAGCTTCTGACCCGAGTCCTCAGTAGCGGAGGCTTGACCACACTGAGTCAGGATCGTGCTCTGCAAGACACCAGGCAACTTACTTTTCCTGTCTTAGCCTCAGGCTCTTCATCTCCAGATAAGAACATCATTTCTTAATTAACTACTTATTAATTGTTAATTAATAGAATTAAGGAATTCTATTAATTCTTAATATCATTTCTTTAAAATTAATCCAATTAATAAAACGGGCAGAAGGGATGAACAGACATTTCTTTAAAGAAGACATCCAGATGGCCAACAGACACATGAGAAGATGCCCAACGTCACTCATCATTGGGGAAATGCAGATCGAAACCCCAGTGAGCTATCACCTGATGCCTGTCAGAATGGCTAAAATCAACACAAGAAACAAGTGTTGGCAAGGACGTGGAGAAAAAGGAACCTCTTTATACTGTTGGTAGGAATGGTGGGAATGCAAACTGGTGCAGCCACTGTGGAAAACAGTACGGAGGTTCCTCAAAAAATTAAAAATAAAACTACCCTATGATCCAGTAATCACACTAGGGGTATTTACCCTAAAAGTACAAAAACACTAACTGAGAGGAATACATGCACTCCTATGTTTACTGCAGCATTATTTACAGTAGCCAAGCTATGGAAGCAGCCCAAGTTCCCATCAACTGACGAATGAATAAAGATACTGCTCAGCCATAGAAGAAAATGAAATCTTGACATTTGGAGGGACTTGGATGTAGCTAGAGTGTATTATACTAAGCAAAATAAGTCAGGCAGAGAAAGACATACTGTATGATCTCACTCATATGTACAATTTAGGAAACAACGAGCAAAGGGGAAAAAAATAGAGACAAACCAAGAAACAGTCTTTTTTTTGTTTTAAATATTTTGTGTATTCATATGACAGTGCACAAGCAGGGGGAGGTGCAGAGGGAGAAAAAGAAGACTCCCTGCCAAACAGGGAGCCCAATGTGGGACTCGATCCCAGGTCCCAGGGATCATGACCTGAGCCAAAGGCAGACACTTAACTGACTGAGCCACCCAGATGCCCCAAGAAGGAGAGACACTTAGCTCTATAGAACAAACTGATGTTACCAGCATGGGGGGAAGGGGGTTCAGATGGGGATTACAAGAGTATGCTTATGAAAACAATGTGTCAGGGCACCTGAGTGGCTCAGTGGGTTAAGCCTCTGCCCTCAGCTCAGGTCATGATCCCGGGTCCTGAGATCAAGCCCTACATGGGGCTCTCTGATCAGCAGGGAGCCTGCTTCCCCCCTCCCCCTCTGCCTGCCTCTCTGCCTACTTGTGATCTCTCTCTCTCTCTCTCTCTCTGTCAAAGAAATAAATAAATAAATCTTAAAGAAAAAGAAAGAAAACAATGTGTCATTTTCTTATCGGGATTGTTACAAGGATTAAATGAGAAATTCTGTTTCCATGCGCTGCTGACTGTGTGTCCAGCCTGTAACAAGTGCTTAGTGGTTATTGGGTCTTAGAATGAAGATGATGAATGATGAACCTCTTTATATCACTGTATTCTGGAGGTCGGGCATCAGAGTGGCAGCCATTGACTGTTTTGGAGAGAGAGGGAAGTATTTTTGTGAAAACACTTCTGACATTCACAGGAAACTGAGGAATTTTAGCTAGAATCTTGTCTTTTCATAGCCATCAGCTGGAGCGCAGTTCCCGAGCAGCCGCTGGATGTCACTGCCAATGGCTTTCCGCAGGGAACAACGAAGAAAGCCATCAGGTGCCTTCAGGCCAGGTAAGCAGGTTGAGGCAGGAGGAGATGGTGGCCTTGCAGGCACCCTTTACCACTAATTCCAGAACATCTTCCCTGCCCCGAAAAGAAGCCCTACCCCTCTTAGCAGTCATTCCCCCGGCCCTACTCTGGCCCCTGACATCCATGAATCGACGTGATGTCTGTGTGGATTTGTTCTTTCTGGACATTTCTTTGTGTAAAGTCATACAGGATGCGGCTTATTTTACTTAGCGCAAGGTTTTCAAGGCTCGTCCGTGTCGTAACATGTATCAGTCCTTCATTCCTATATACCATTGTGGTATTTTGTGGGGGTCTGCCCGCTGCTTTTTGTTCATCAGTCCTTTTGTCCGTGGCCATTTGGGTTATTTCGCTTTTGGGCTATCAGAAATGGTGCTGCTGTAAACATTTATATAGTGAGCTCTTAGGTGGGCATATGTTTTCAATTCTGCTGGGTATACCGTGGCATGGAATTGCTGAGTCCTGTGATAACCTTGGGGGTTTTTTGCTTTTCTGCTTTTTGGAGGAACTGCCAAAAATTTTCCGTAGCAGCTGCAGCAATTCGAACTCCCACCAGCAATGTATGCATCTCAGTTACCCTACTTCCTTTACGACACTCACTGTTGCCTATTTCATTGGAACCACTCTAGTGGGCATGAGAGCTATCTCGTGGTTTTGATGTGCCTTTCCCTAATAACTGTTGGAGCTTCTTTGATGTTGAGCATTCTTTCGTATTTTATTTGCCATTTGTGTATCTTCTCTGGAGAAATACCTATTCTGATCCTTTGTCCGTTTGTTTATCTTTTTATTGTTGAGTTGAAACATTTCTTTGTATAATCTGGATGCCAGTCTTTTTTCACATATGTATTTGAACATATTTTCTGCAATTCTGTGGGTTATCTTTTCACTTTTTGAAAGGGTCCTTTAAAGCACGGAAATTTTAAAGTTTGATGAAGTCCGTTTTATCTGGTTTTTTCCTATGGTGGTTTGTACTTCTAGTGTCGCAGGTAAGAAACCATTGCCTGATTTCCCAAGGGCCTCATGGCTCCAGGCCATTGTTTGCATCTCTCAGGAGACCAACTGTTAGCCACTGACCAGAGTGTGTTTTACCTTCAAACCTCAACTCAACTACCACGGCCTTCTGGCTCACAATTACCGTCCTCTCCAAATTGCCATAGTGCTGTTCTGCAGCTTGTTCCAGTATGTTGGCGCTCTCTGTTGACTGGGAGCACCTCACATTCCCATGCTCTGTCTCCAGTATCCACATGACTTTGGACAAGGCCAGTTGCTCTCCAGGCCTCCATGCTGCATCTCTTGTCAGATGAGGATACTGGAGTAGATGATGAGATCTCTGACAGGCTGTAGATGTCTCTCCGTTTAGAAGGCAGACTCCGTAAGGGAGGAAGTGGAGGGGGCAAGAACAGAAACCTTATGGTTCAAGAGACTGATGTCTAATTCCTGGTTCGCTTCCTCCCCAGGGTGTGACCTTGGGCAAATTACTTGACCTCTCTGAGCTTCCATTTCCCCAGAGCAAGGGGAACTAAAAGTATGTTTAGTTACTAAAAGTATGTTTCACCCACGAATGTGCTGAGAAGTGCTGGCGAAGGTAGTGCAGGCTTACAGCAGACATCTTGTTAAGATTTCCCCTTCCCTTCTTCCGAGAAGCTTCATATTCTGTGTGGAAGAGTCAGTTTCTTCTAAAGACGCCCAGGTTTTCTCATGGCTCACGCCCTCATGCTGGCATCCTGGAACCACCTTCTGTAGAACTGTGGGGGACAGGAACGTGGACTGGGATGTTAGAGACATTGAGTATACTAATACAATATAGGAAGAAAATATTTCATTTAAGTCTTTGTGTTCTTTTACACCTGGAATTGAGCCCTGTGTTGGGTTGTGTGTCCGTGCACGCACCTGTGTACTTTCTCCCCCCTCTCTCAAATAAATAAATCTTTAAAAAAAAAAATCACCCTCTTGGAGGTCAGCTACTACAATGCTATTTTAAGTAATTTTATTTCATTTTCTGCTCACTGCTGTTGTGATCAGTTTTTGTTTTTCCCTGTTGCAGCTAATGTTTGTATCCAGCAACCTTGTTAACTTCTTATTCTCCTAATTTATCTGGGAATTCTGTTGCTTTTTTTTTTTTTCTTTTTCAAAGTAAGCAATCTTTTGCAAATATTTCCTTTCCAACCCTCCATTCCTTTCATTTATTTATTTTTCCTTGATGTACTATCCTGGCTAGAACTGACAGTCTGCCAATCATTGGCAAATAATGACTTTAGTCATTTTTGTGTTTTTACCCTTACTCCTTTTATTTCTTGTCTTACTGGCCAGAAGCTTCTGGGTAACATGGGATAAAAACAGTGCCCTTGTCTTACTCCTGATTTTAAGGACATGAATTTGCTGCAGGTTTTTATAGACCTCCCTTACAGCCGTAAATACTGTCTTCTTCCTAATTCTCGTTTGCTAAATGGTTTTAAATCATTCTGTGGATGTTGAATTCTAACATGCTTCACTGCATGTTTCTTCTCACAAAAAATTTTTTAAAGATGTTATTTATTTATTTGAGAGAGAGAGAGAGCATGAGAAGGGGCAGGAGCAGAAGGAGAGGGACAACAGATTGCCCTGAGCACAGCGCAGCGGGGCTCGATCATGACCTGAGCCAAAATCAGGAGCCAGCCCTTAACCAACTGAGCCACCCAGAGCTCCCCCCCACCCCCCCGCTTTTTTTTTTTTTTTTTTTTAAGATTTCCCTTATTTATTTATGGGGTGAGGGAGTTTCTCACGATTATATTACATTTCTCCTTTAATCTGTTAACAAAATAAGTTTCATTAGTTTTTTGGCTTTGGGGTTTTTTTTTTGTTTTTTTTTTTTAATGTTAGAGGATCCTTATGTTCCCAAGCACCAGCTGCCATTCCAGCTCCGTGAGGGGCCGGGGAGAGCAGCGTGTGGGGGCTCAGGGCCCCCTGCTAAGTAGCCTAGGTGACAGCCAGGTAAGGGAACTTCTTGACAGATGGTACACTTCCCTTTTTGACATATCCCGGTTTGGCCACAGCGTCCAAGCTAATGGTACAGTCTGTGAGAACGGCGAAGGCTCTGGTGTGTAAGGATGAGACTGCCCATTGTTGGCCGACATGCTTCCCTACGCTCAGTCAGCTCGGGAGCTGTGTAAGGGAGGGAAAGGAGGCACATACAGGCCAGATCCTGGCAGCGTGGATGGCCAAAAGCAAGAAGGCCCCGGTGGGCCGGTGGCCAGGTGGCCTGGCCACACTCACTTTGCCCGATGTTCCAAACTGGGGCCTGCATGAGGCTTTGTGGTGGAAGCCAAGGGTTGGTCTCAGAGGTGCACAGTGCCCAGAGGAGAATCAGGAGACTCGGTGTCCAGAGCTCATCCAAGTGGACTTTATGATCACAGCTCCCACAGGGAACAGCTCCCTTGAGAAGAGGTAGCCGGCATGACTGTGGCTGTCCTGGAGGGAGTTTAGTAATGCCATCTCCGCCTTTACCTCACATGAGCATGTCATCTTGATGATTTTGCTGCTGATGACACTTCTTTTTGTTTTGTTTTATTTATTTGACAGAGAACACAAGTAGGCAGAGAGGCAGGCCCACTGAGCTACCCAGGCGCCCCTGCTGACGACACTTCTTAAGATGAGATTGCTGGGCGCCTGGGTGGCTCAATGGGTTAAAGCCTTTGCCTTCAGCTCAGGTCATGATCTCAGAGTGCTGGGATTGAGCCCCTCGTCGGGCTCTCTGCTCAGCAGGGAGCCAGCTTCCTCCTCTCTGCCTACTTCTGATCTCTGTCTGTCAAATAAATAAATAAATGAAATCTTTAAAAAAAAAAAAAAAAGATGAGATTGCTTTTTCTCCCTCACCCACTCAGGTCTAGATGTCCTTCATGTGAAGAACAGGTGGAAATGGGGCCCTGGTGCATTCAAACATAAGAAAGCTCCATGTGAAGCCCAGCATCTCGGAGGGACTGGTACACGCTCAACACTTCTAATAAACCTCTTTGTCCTCTGCTTCCAAACAGATCCCGGATCAGCAAAGTGGAACTCTTTAGATCATTCCAGAAACTGCTAAGCAATATTTCGGAGGACAAGTGGCCAGACTCCCTCAGGTGACGCTGTTGACCCATGTTTTTTCATATTTAGGAAGATTTGTGGGTTAATTCTGCCTTACGAATGTCAGGAAGCCTTGGCGGGAGTCCGTGGGCACTTAATTACCGCTCGTGCGCTCCTCTCTCCCTGGGGCTCTGATCGCCAACGCACATCTGAGGTGTGCAGGATGGTTGGCTTAGTGGTGCCGTTACAGAGGATATTGGGGAGTGGGGCAGGAATCGGGGCTTGGCCCGTTCCAGGCTCTCCTTTCACGCTCCTCCACATGGAGAGCAAGGCTGCCGTGAGGGTTCGGGGAGCAGTAGAGTGTGTTAGGAACGTCACCCTCTTCTCTTCTGTTCAAATCAGCCATTGTGAGCTGCAGCCTTGTGAATGAAATTGCTGCCCAGCAGGAACGTAGAGAGCTCTCAGTCTGCTGCTGGGACAGCTGGGTAGGGCCGTTCAGACACCAGGTACCGGAGGGCGGTGCCCCTCACTTCCAACATCAGACACAAGCCGCTCGGGCTTCTGACCACGGCCTGCAGACTCACTAGAACAACTCATGAATTCAGGAAAGCACTGTACTGAACTTTGTATTGTGAAGGATATAAATCAGAACCAGCTAAAAGAAGGGTCACCCCCCAGCACATCTCTATGTATCACCAGCCAGAAGGGGGACCCAAGTTTCAGTGTCCAGAGTTTTCGCTGGTTTCATTGTCAGCCTGACCAAATCATTGGCCACGTGATGTGACCGAACTCATTCGCCATCTCCCCCTCTGGTCAGGAGATCAGACCGATAGCATGACCCACTGGACTCTGTGGTTAGTCTTTCTGGCATGGCAGCCCCACCCTGATCGGTTAGGGCCCGCCAGGAGTCACCTCGTTTAGTGTAAACTCGGGTAATCACAGGGGTCCACCATGAAAAACAAAGACGTTCCTGCCCCCAGGGAAATTGAGAAAGTTTGGAGGTTCCGTCTCAGCAACGGACAACAAGACCTGCCAAACTCTTTTTATCATACAGTATACAGTGGGGAAACTGAGGCGTTGCTAGAAACTTCTCCCAGCCCCTTGCTGTCACCACTGTGCACACTATAGTCGGTAATGCTGCCCTGCAGTCCATTTGCTCGTTTTTTTGTCTAGAAAAATGAATCAAACTGACCAGGGGGCAGGCTCCAGACATTTTATGTGTCAGTGAAAACAACTCTGAACTAAGATCAGGAGAAACTTGATTCCAAAAGATCACTGCAGTAAAAGAGGGGCCGTTAGAGCAGCAGCAGGACTGGTGCCAAAGCGAGGGCTCTGAGGTCGTTTGGTTTGTAAGCCTCCAGGGCGGATGGGAAAGAGCCTTCCTTTGCGGGGAGCCGTGAGCAAGGCTAGAAAGAAGCGGGAAGGGGGCATGGGAGGCGCAGTCAGTGTGAGGGGACAGGTGGACAGGAAATGGGAAATGTCTTTTCTTGAGATCAGTCGATTCACGGTGGGGTTGGAGGGGCTGGGGGATAGTTGGTTAAGAAGGGCTCACTACACATTCTGATGCTGGCTCAGGCTGAGAGTGGGTCAGAGTTCAGGGTCTGGGAGAAGGACAGAAGCATAACTAATGTTGGTCACAGAAGCAAGAATTATGTCCAGTTTGGTGTATGGTCCAAACAGTTCAGCTTGTCACTGAGACACATTGGGAGTTTGGAGCGTCTGTCGTAGGTAGGCCTAGGGGGCATCCATGAGTCTTACAGGGAAGGGGACTTCTTTGCAGTAAGCCATTTCCCGGAACACTTTAAGCTAAAAATAGTTATTTGTCTGATTCCACCAGGACCAAACAAGACTAGCATTATTGACTATCACCTGTTTCAATCCATGTTGCTTTCTAGTGAGTTTCTTACAATAGAGAGAGTTGCTGTAGGAAAGCGTACCAAAATCCTCCCTTTCCTAGGTCTGTTCCTAGGTCTCTGGTTAGAAATCTGTCCGGCCGCTGGCTCAGTTGGCCGCCCCACTGAGCTGATCATGGAGAACCCGTGTGTTTGCTGGTGTGTGTGCATTAGGCTGCGGAAGCTGGAGACGTACCACGAGTACAAGGAGGCCGCGTCTGCTTACCAGGAAGCCTGGAGTGCGCTCCGAAAGCAGGCCTTCGGATCCTGGATCCGAAACCCACCAGATTATCACCAGTTCAAATAAGAAGGGCAAACTGCAACAAGCACGTTGGTGGCAGAGTTTTCCGGCTCTTCACACTGGACCACTGCTTTCTTTTGTGCTGGACAAGATGGAGCTTTTCTTGTGGCCGAGTCAGGCAAAAAAAGATCTGCCATCTACCAGAGTGACCTATCACTTCAGACAGAACTCTGGAACATGGAACAGTCTATCCTTGATTGAAGTCGCTCTCTCTGCTGAAATGGCATCTAGCTGATGACCTTGGCATCTGTGCTGACTCGTGTGTGATTGCTTCTCTAAAATAATGGAATTAAGACCGTGGAATGTGATGCTTTAAAAGGACTCTGTGGTTGCTCTGTTTTGGGTGCTCTTGCTTTGATTTGGCAAGTGTTTATGGGACTGAGATGATGTTCAGATCTGCAAGTTTTAGTGCTTCCTTTGGTGTTGTGGACGGGTTTTCTCTACCCAGCCTTTCTTCCTGGGAGAACTACCCTTTCCTGCTCTACCCACAGCACTTGGTTGAAGCAGACCTTTCTCCCCGGCTGTGAGAGTGGGAGCCAGCCCGACAGTCCCGGAACTGCTGCGAGAGCTAGCAGGAAGAGTCTCTCTCTGCTGTAAAGGCCACAGAGTTGTGGGACCGCCTGTGGCTGCTTTTGCCACCACACAGCGATGGGCAGCTTGAGAATGAAGGCAGTCAAGAAGGAAATCTGTTCCCGTGACCTTGTCTGTATGCCACTGCTCACCTTGACTCCCAAGTATGTGACTTAAATTTGTATTATTTTGGTTCAGCCTGGTTGAGTAGGTTTTCTGTAGCTTGCAGCTGAAAGAGTTCTGTCTAAAAGGCCAAAGGTCTGGGGTGCCTGGGTGACTAGTGGGTTAAGCCTCTGCCTTCGGCTCAGGTCATAATCCCAGGGTGGTGGGATCGAGCCTCGCATCCGGCTCTCTGCTAAGCAGGGAGCCTGCTTCCGCCTCTCTCTCTGCCTGCCTCTCTGCCTACTTGTGATCTCTGTCTGTCAAAAAAATTTTAAAAAATCTTTTTAAAAAAAATAAAATAAAAAAATAAAAGGCCAAAAGTCTGTATAGCAGATCGGCAGCAGACCTAGCAACCAACATGTAATACTTAACTCTGGGCCTCTCCATACCTTCCATCACTGACGGCAAGGCAAGTTCTCCCTCTTGGGATTATTCAAGATCCTTCTCAAAGTTCTTCAGCCTTTTTTTTTTTTTTTTTTTTTTTTTTTTAAGATTTTATTTTTTGGGACGCCTAGGTGGCTCAGTTGGTTAAGCAGCTGCCTTCAGCTCAGGTCATGATCCCAGCGTCCTGGGATCGAGTCCTGCATCAGGCTCCTTGCCCCGCAGGGAGCCTGCCTCTCCCTCTGACTCTGCCTGCCACTCTGCCTGTGCTCTCTCTCTCTCTCTGACAAATAAATAAATAAAATCTTTAAAAAAAAAAAAAAGATTTTATTTTTTAACTTTTTGTATAAATTCATTTTAGTTAACATATCCTGTATTACTGCTTTCAGAGGGAGAATTTAGTGATTTCTCAGTTGCCTAGAACACCCAGCAGTCACTACCTCAGGTGCCTCCTTAACGCCCCTCCCCCAGTTACCACAATCCCCCAACCACCTCCTTTAGATTTTATTTTTAAGTAATCTCTGCACCCAACATGGCGCTCAGACTCACAACCCCAAGATCAAGAGTCATGCGTTCCACTGACTGAGGCAGCCAGGTGCCCGCCATTTTTGTATAGCTTTGAATTTTTTTTTTTGAAGATTTTATTTATTTGACAGAGATCACAAGTAGGCAGAGAGGCAGGCAGAGAGAGAGAGGGAGAAGCAGGCTGCCTGCTGAGCAGAGAGCCCAATGTGGGTCTCGATCCCAGCACCCTGAGATCATGACCTAGGCTGAAGGCAGAAGTAACCCACTGAGCCACCCAGGCGCCCCTGAATGTTTTTTTAATAACAGCTTTATTGGAATATAATTTACATTCCATACAATTTACCCATTTAAATTATATAATTTAGTGGCTTTTAGTTTATCCACAAAGTTGCACAGCCATCACCACAATCAATTTTAGAACATTTTTGTTCTAAATTTGGGGGAAGGGACACTTATCAACCCAGTCGGGTGCCCATTTGCAGCCACTGCCCATTTTCCCTCAACCCCACCCCCACCCCAGCCCTAGGGCCACCGGCAGTCTACTTTCTGTCTCTAAAGATTTGCCTATTCTGAACATTTCATATAAATGGAATCACAGAATACATGGTCTTTTGTGACTGGCTTCTCTCACTGAACATAATGTTTTCAAGATTCGTGATGTGATAGCACGAATCAGCACAGACCCGTACTATATTCCTTTCTGTGGAATAAAAGTTACATTCAGTTGTATGGATGTATCACATCTTATTTATCCAGTCATCAGTTGATGGGCACCAGGGTTGTTGGCACTTTGGGGCTGTTATGAATAGTGCTGCTGTGAACATTCTTGTACTAGTTTGTATGTGAACATATGTTCTTAAATTCTTTTTAATGACAGAAGTAACACATTTTTGTCCTAACAAATTATCCTTGAATTTTTTTCCATAAGAAATCTTTTTTTAAAATTATTCTTTAAATATTTTATTTATTTGAGAGAGTGAGTGAGCAGGAGAGAGGGGGAGAGAGAACCTGAAGTCAACTCTGCACTGAGCACAGAGCCCTATGTGGGGCTCGATCCAGTAGCCACGAGATCATGACCTGAGCTGAAACCAAGAGTCAGATGCTTAACTGACTGAGCCACCCAGGTGCCCCAAGAAATCTTTTTAGATAGCAGGCAGAAACATCACACCCTGAAGACCAGGCTCTCCCATATGCTGCTTTAATCGGGGAGATTCTTTACCTGACCCCAAATCCCATGTTTATGACAGCAGTTAAAGTAACAACTAGAAGGAGCTCTTATCCACAGAAGATTATGCCTCTCTCTCTCTTACGAGATGGTCTTTAAAGATTTTTATGAGAATATAAGGAGGTGGTGTCTTAAAAAAAAAAAAAAAAAAGAGAGAGAGGTGGTATCTTTTTATTCCACAGTTTTATGGTAGATTTGTCAAATCAATACCAAGAAAACCCCTAAATACAAAAACCACCCCTACATTTAGACTTTAGAGCAGAAACTGGGGAAGCCCTGAAGGCTTCAGACAAAAGGTAGCTTCATCTTGGGCTCCACCTGTTTTCTCAAGACCTGAAAGGGACGCTCCGACATCCGGCTTCCTACCTTTTACTTTAACCTCTTCAAACCCTTGTGATCTCACCTATGCCTTAAAATCACCTCTCTGAAATATTGGGAGGTTCTTAAATTTCATCCATTTAATTAGATCATGTATTTTTAACTTGTGTTTCTTAACCCATATTTGATAACTGCTTCTAATTTTTATTTTTATTTTTTATTTAAATTAAATTAACATATAGTACTTTATTATTTTCAGAAGTGGAGTCGAGTGATTCTTCAATCCTTTTTTTTTTTAAGATTTTATTTATGGGGCCCCTGGGTGGCTCAGTGGGTTAAAGCCTCTGCCTTTGGCTTGGATCATGGTCCTGGGCTCCTGGGATCAAGCCCTGCATCGGGCTCTCTGCTCAGTGGGGAGCCTGCTTCCCCTCCTCTCTCTCTGCCTGCCTCTCTGCCTATTTGTGATCGCTGTCTGTCAAATTAAAAAAAAAAAAAAAAAAGATTGTTTTTACTTAGGAGACAGCAAGAGCAGGATGAGTGACAGAGAGAGAAGCAGGCTCCCCACTGAGTAGGGATCCCAATATGGGGCTTAATCCTGAGTTTCCAGGATCATGATCTGAGCTGAAGGCAGACACCCAACCAACTGAGCCACCTGGGCACCCCTCATCAGTCTTATAAATACCTAGTGCTCATTATATCATACACCCTCCTTAATGCCCATCACCCAGTTACCCCAGCCCCCTACCCCCTCCCCTCCAGCAACCTTCAATTTGTTTCCTATGATTAATAATGTTTCGTTTGTCTCCTTCTCTGATTTCATCTTTTTGTACTTTTCCGTCCTTTCCCCCATGATCCTCTGTTTTGTTTCTTAAATTCTACATATGAGTGAGATCATATGGTAATTGTCTTTCTCTGATTGACTTATTTCACTCAGCATAATACTCTCTAGTTTCATCTACATCATTGCAAATGGTTAAATTTTATTTTTTTGGTGGCCGAGTAGTATTTCATTGTGTATATACACCACATCTTCTTTGTCTGTTCATCTGCCAGTGGACATCTGGGCTCTTCCCATAGTTTGCCTGTTGCAGACACTGCTGCTATAAATACTGGGTTGCAGGTGCCCCTTCAGATCACTACATTTGTATCTTTGGGGTAAATAACCCATAGTGCGATTGCTGGGTCATTGGGTCATAGGACATTCAACTTTTTGAGGAACCTTCATACTATTTTCCAGAGTGGCTGCAACAGCGTGCGTTCCCACCAACAGTGTAGGAGGGTTCCCCTTTCTCCACATCCTCGCCAACACCTGTCATTTCCTGACTGGTTAATTTTAGCCATTCCAACTGGTGTGAGGTGGTATCTCGTTGAGGTTTTGATTTGTATTTCCCTGATGCCAAGTGATGTGGAGCACTTTTTCATGGCTCTGTTGGCCATCTGGATGTCTTTGCAGAAATGTCTGTTCATGTCCTCTGCCCATTTTTTTTTAAGATTTTATTTATTTATTTGGCAGACAGAGATCACAAATAGGCAGAGAGGCAGGCAGAGAGAGAATGGAGGAAGAGGAGGAGGAAGCAGGCTCCCTGTTCAGCAGAGAGCCCGATGCAGGGCTCAATCCCAGGACGCTGAGATCATGACCTGAGCCAAAGGCAGAGGCTTTAAACCACTGAACCACCCAGGCACCCCCTCTGCCCATTTCTTGATTGGATTATTTGTTCTTTGGGTGTTGAGCTTCATAAGTTCTTTATATATTTTGGGTACTAGCCCTTTATCTGATAAGACATTTGGAAGTATCTTCTTTCATCCTGTTGGTTGTTGTTTGGTTTTGTCGACTGTTTCCTTTGCTGTGCAAAAGCTTTTTGTCTTGATGAAGTACCAGTAGTTTCTTTTTGCCTTTGTTTCCCTTGCCTTTAGAGACATGCCTAGCAAGAAGTTGCTGCGGCTGAGGTCATAGAGGTTGCTGCCTGTGTTCTTCTCTAGGATTTTTATGGATGCTTCTAATTTTTAAATTCCTTTTAAAACATGTTGAGAAAATTTTAAATGGATACAAAAATAGAATAGTGCACCCCCCAACCCCCATGCACTTGCTCACGCGCACGCGCGTGTTCTCTCTTTTTCTCTGTCTCAAATAAATGAATAAAATCTTCAAAAAAGAAAGAAAACTTCTGGGGTGCCTGGGTGGCTCAATGGTTAAGCCTCTGCCTTTGGCTCGGGTCTTGATCTCAGAGTCCTGGGATCAAGCCCCACGTTGGGGGCTCTGCTTGGCGGGGAGCCTGCTTCCCCCTCTCTCTCTGCCTGACTCTCTGCCTACTTGTAATCTCTCTCTCTCTCTCTCTGTCAAGTAAATAAATAAATAAACATCTTTAAAAAAGAAAGAAAACTTCTTAGGCGATTCTGCATACATCTGTTGCACAATGTGAAGAGGAACATCTGGTTGCCCCACATTCGGTGACCGAGCAGTGGGTTCAGTGGTGTCAGCCTTATCTCTCCCACCGTGAAGTTCCCTAAAGGTTTTGGCAGCTGGGTCAGGGATCCCCAAGACCACCCTCAGGTTTGATGAGCCACTGGACAGACTCACAGAACACACCAAGGCTGTCCAAGTTACCATTTATGTCAGTGAAAGGGCACAGATTAAAATCAGCAAAGAGAAAAGGCAGCCCGGCTCAGTCCAGCAGAAAACAGGTGCAAGGTTCCAGTCGTCTTCCCTGTATTAACCATGTGCGTCTGACGCTTTGACATCTGGGGCCTCGCTTACCCTGACGAGACTGCCTCCAGGAGTCTAGCCAACTCCCAGCGAGAGTAAAAGATTCCGGCCACGCACTGCAAAGCTCTCAGCCCAGCCACCTGCTGCATGGGGCTCTCATACTGGCCGCCTGCACTCGTCACCCCAGCTCCAGGTACCGGAAAACCAGGGACAGCCCTTGTGCCTCAGGTGCCACTGAAATGAATCACATTAGCCAATCCGCAGTCTGCTTAGCTGCCCCATCCCTCCCTTCGCCCTTATCATAACACCTCGTGCTCACATGTCCTCGCTCCCTCTGCCTCCGGACCAACCCTGGTACTTCTCCATCAGATGGAAGGGCGCCTGTGGCCCAGCGCGCCTCTCCTCCTACATTCGCAAACTCTCCCAGTGGACTTGCACACAGGGCACTTAATTCCCCCAGCAGTGACGCGTGACCGTACAGCCAAAGTTTTGCTTCAAGTGCCGCTGCCGTGGGGCTTGCGCGGGGCCACACCCCATCACAAAGAATGATCTGGCCCAAGATGTCCGTAGTGCTGAAGGTGAGAAACCCTCATCTAGGGATTGTGTTTTAAAGTCACTTGACGGCCGCCTGGTGGCTCAGTCAGTTAATCATCTGCCTTCAGCTCAGGCCATGATCTTGGGGTCCTGGGATGGAGCTTCTGCTGGGTGGGAGTCTGCTTCTCCCTCTGCCTCTGCCCCTCCCCTGCTTATGCTGTCTGTCTCTCTCTGTCTCAAATACATAAAACCTTTAGGGGCGCCTGGGTGGCTCAGTGGGTTAAAGCCTCTGCTTTCAGCTCAGGTCATCATCCCAGGGTCCTGGGATCGAGCCCCGCATCGGGCTCTCTGCTCGGCAGGGAGCCTGCTTCCTCCTCTCTCTCTGCCTGCCTCTCTGCCTACTTGTGATCTCTCTCTGCCAAATAAATAAATAAAATCTTAAAAACCAAAAAAAAATCTTTAAAAATAAAGTCCCTTGAAATCGCTCCTCTTCCAAATCTATACACAGTTAACTTTGTTTCATTTTGCTTTTCTATTTTGGGGGAAGCAGGGGAATGGCTTTTCAAAAAATTATGTAAAATATTTATATGATTCCACAGTTAAAACCAATAAAAAAAAAATCAGGGGTAAAAGCAAGGTACATTCAGATAGGTCGACCGTCCTCTCCCTCCCGTTTGTCCCTTGGTCCAGCACTGACCAGCAGTGTTTATTAGTAATTGGTGGTTTTCTTGCTTTTCGAAATGCTCTTGTTACGAGCCTCCATACAGTATTCTGTATTTTTGCCAGGGTGTCTTTGGATCCATTTTTAGAAGTAGGATTTGCTGGGTGAATGGGTAAATGAACAGTTTTTCTTTATTGAAATCCATCTTCAAGGTTCTGTTTCTAAATACAGTGAGTGCAAAGAAAAAAGAAAAGCAAAATACAGGATAGTGTTAGTAAATTCCATTTCTATAAAAAAGAAGAGTGAGAAATTTATATCTGTGTTTTACTTGTATATGCCAGACTATCTCTGACTCAATACAAGAAGCCACTTAACCACTAAACGCGGGGCCCCATGGAAGGGTAAGGGAATGCCTCCCACCCCAGGAGGGAGAGGGAGACTTCTCACCGAAGACCCCTTGTATTTTGTTATTTTTGAATTTTGAACAATGTTAATAGCATGCCTGTTTTAGAAATTTACAAAATGGAAAAAAAAAAGTCTCAAAAACCCCAGGAAATACTCAGAAGTGACATTGTGTAGGGAAGAGAGACTTTCCAAGCTAT
Source organism: Mustela nivalis (assembly GCF_964662115.1). Classification (NCBI taxonomy): domain Eukaryota; kingdom Metazoa; phylum Chordata; class Mammalia; order Carnivora; family Mustelidae; genus Mustela; species Mustela nivalis. The sequence goes on from NC_139037.1 coordinate 11,286,285, forward strand.
TTTCGGCACCTCTGCTTGTAATTCCGCAGACTCATCTAACAAACCGTCTTACGGAGTTTGGCTCCAGAGGGGCCTGTACGCCTCCAGCATTGCTGCTTTGTTCTGGGTTCGCAAGTGGATTCTAATGTTACATCTATGTGTGCCTCATTTTTATTCTTTTTCTTTAGAATTTTTAACATGTGGCTTGATTGAAATAATTGTGTGCATATATTCCATGCAGTCATTTCTGCCTGAAAGCACGGGCCTAACTGCCTCATTTTATGGAGTTGCCGGTGCCAAGCATTAGCTCACCGTCTGGGGAAACGAAGCTACTACGGAGAAAATGAGCCGCCCTGGCTGCAGCGCTCGGCTTGGAAGGGAAGCAGGCCCCATCGGACTGGGTCGTGTCTGTGGCTGGTGGAGAGCTGCCTGCACCTGGGCCTCGGCTGCATTTGTTGGCCTGGAAGCAGTGTTCTGAGCAAACCTTCACCCAACTTTTCCAGTTTCTAAAACCCAGTTTCCTTGCAGGCTAGTTAAGTGGCTGGGGACAGCATTAGATTTTCAACCAGCCCTGTCCTCTTGGGATGCTATGTGGAGAGGCCAGATGAGCTGGGAGGAGGAGGCCCCGCACAGCAGGAAGGTGACCAGGACTAGGAAGTGGCTTCTCCATTGAAAGATGGCGGACATGTGCTCGCTCACAAGGGCTCGGCCAGTTCTCACAGATACAAAGCCAGTATCCTGAAGGTTAGCTGAGGTGGGACACGGAAAGAGTCCAGAAAGCAGCTATGTTGAAAGAAACTTGACTTTCCAGAAAGAAGCATTCTTTTTGTACCACATGCTGAAGAATCACGCTGGCCTTCATCTCTCATAAAACATGAATCCCTTTAAACCTAAATGTGTCTGTACTGCGGTTAAGACGGACTTCCTGGAAGGCTGTCCAGATGGATCCAAAACAAATCTTAAGTAGTACTTGTGGTCCAAAAAGGGGAGGAAAATCTGCAGAGACAGACTCCTCGGCTGCAGGCAAGGTTGCATGCGTTCAGTTTTTAGTTCTTAAAACCCCAAAACTAACCAACAGGGATAGGAATCAAAGAATGGTTGTTGCCTGGTGGGGGAAGAAGCAGGATGGACATTGAGTGGAAAAAGGCCTAAGGCGACTTCCTAGGATTATGGGAATTTTGATAGAAGTGTTGATTACATGGCTGTAAACATTTGTCAAAATTTATTAAACTCTGCCCTGAAGATCTGTGCATTTTATTCTACGCCATTATACCTCAACTTAAACATGTAGAAACAAATAAACCCTAGTCCTATTATTTCGTATCTGTGTGGATGTGGGGGAAGTATTTAATCTGACTTCCGGTCTATCACCTGGTTGTACAAAATGAGGTCCCAGCAATTAGGATGCTTGGGGTTTTTTTCAACTGTGAGGTAGGATTTCTCATAAATTCTTAATTGGGTCAATAATGCAAAGAGAAATTTTCTCCAGGAATCTGAGTCCATTGACACTTTGAGATACATACGGCCTCAGTCATGTTGGTGACAAGAGAGAGATGGAAATAATTCTTGTCTTCGCCTAGTCACTCGGGTTCTGAATTTGGGTGTGGTTTTTTTGCCCCTTATACAAATAAGCCAGCAGGGGGTAGGAACCTGCTTTTAGCACTAAGCGTGTTCAGCACTTCATTTCAATCTCCAAATTCAGCGAAGTGTCTTAATAGGAAAAAGGGAAAGACAGAGATTCACTCCAAGTGGGGACACAGGCTGCCAAATGCTGGGCTCAAGCACATGTTCCCTGAACTTAGGCTGGGCTCCAAGAGGAGAAGAGCTCACAATGGAAACAATGATGGCTGTTTGCTCAGCAGCCAGGAGAATGAAAAGCGCATTGAAACCCAGCAGTGTCTCCACGGGGAGAGGTACGGTGGGCCCCTTCCTGGTGAGACCAACCTGTCAACAGAGCAGGATAACAGAGCCCATTCCCAACAATAAGACCTTTCTGTGCAACCTCAGGAGATCGCGGAGAAGTTCTGCTATGGGCCCCCCAAGCCTTGCTCAACAATAAGTGCACACTCAATCCAATTCACCCTGTCTTGATTGAATTAGATTCTTTCAATAGAGAAGGCTCTTCTCGAGGTATATTCCCCCATCGCCACCAAGATTTCACCCAGTTCCTTTTTTATTGCGATGATTATGGGCTCTTTTGACCTTCAGTCAGTACTTTTCCAACTGGTATTTCCTTTTCCATATATATATATTATATATATATATATAATATATATATATATTTTTTTTATCTTAAGTAATCTCTAAGACCAACATTGGGACTTGAACTCAGGACGCAGAGATAAAGAAGCCCAAGCTTCACCGGCTGAGCCAGCCAGGCGCCCCTCAGCTGATATATATATATATTTTTTTTTAATAATTTTTTATTTTTTATAAACATGTTTTTATCCCCCGGGGTACAGGTATGTGAATCACCAGGTTTACACACTTCACAGCATTCACCATAGCACATACCCTCCCCAATGTGCATAACCCCACCCCCCTCCCCCCCCTCAGCTGATATTTTCACGCCATACTTTTTGGTCTTCGTTGATCCATTGCCGTTGTGGACACCCTTCTGTCCTAGCCCGTCCATACTGCCGAGCCGAGAAACCAGGGGGCGGCGGGAGAAACAAGGCTCCGGGCGATAGAGTGGCAGCACAGTCTCCACCAGGCCCGGACGACCGTGCCCCCTCAGCTGTGCTGCCACAGGCGGACCAGACAGGGCCGCCCACCCCTTGGCTCCTTCACGAAAGATGAAGGGCCACATGGGTTAGTATTTTGCTTGCATCCACTTTGGAGGAATTCTGTTCCTAAACAGAAATGTTCCAAAACTGTGGCGCAGGGGGTTGCAAACCCAAGCACTTCTAGGGGTCGGAAGCTCAAAGCAGGCGGAGTGAACTGAGAAGTGTAGTCCTTGTCCAACGAGGAGCCATTATTTTGTTCCAGCTGATTGTCATCAGATGTTAAGAATTCTGGGGGGAGGGGCGCCTGGGTGGCTCAGTGGGTTGAAGCCTCTGCCTTCCGCTCGGGTCGTGATCCTGGGGTCCTCGGATCGAGCCCCGCATCGGGCTCTCTGCTCAGCAGGGAGCCTGCTTCCTCCTCTCTCTCTCTCTCTGCCTGCCTCTCTGCCTACTTGTGATCTCTGTCAAATAAATAAAATCTTTAAAAAAAAAAAAAAAGAATTCTGGGGGGAGAAGCAGGAAAGTGGGGCTGTTACCTGTCTGGGGGCCACGCAGAGACACGGACCTTCAGTGTGGATCTTTTGGTCTAGCAGAACAAGGATGCTTTGGGGCCATCGACCTGAGGCGGAACTGCAGCTCAGGTGGCACCGCCGGTGTGATCCCAGATAGGCGTGTGTAGAGGGTCCGCGCTCGCCTTCCAAATGAGGGCACAACTCCCGCCAGCAGGAGGGTCGCAGGGATGAGCTGAGACCACGGATAACACGGGTATGGGGAGGCCTGCCTGCCTCGCACACAGCGAACCCCAACCTTGGTATTTCAGCTCGTACGTGACTCCCACGTAAGTCAGATGCCTTCTGAACACCATCGCTATGGCAGGCATTTTGCTGTGGACCTGAGGTTCAAGTCCCCTCACAGTGGCAACAGCGCAGTGTGAGGGTGGCTGTGATCGAGGTCGAACACCCTACCTGGCGGGGGGAGGTGCAGGAAGATCTCATGAGCCCAGGTTCACTTGGCAGAAGTGAAGGATCTGGGGTTAGCAAGCCAAGAGAAATGGTGGTGTGTGCGGGTCGGTTTCGTGAGGATATTTGTGGCCAAATCACCATATACACAGGCCAGAGAAAAGAGCAGGCCACGGCTGTGCTGGTAGAGTATGAGGGCCAGAGAGGAACTTGGGCGGGTCAGGGAGGACTTTGTCCATCTTGCGAAGGAGAAAGGTTTTCTCCTGACAACTCCGCCATCCAGAGATTATGAGAAAAGGGTATTGGGAAGAAAGATGGATTTTAGAAGGATCACTCTCCTCTGTGGCAGGGAGGTTGGAACGGCAGGGGCAGGGATGCTGGTGGGGATATCAGAGCTTGGGGGTCACTGGAGTAATTCAAGGAGAAGTGAGGAGGCCCGGACAATGCTGGTGTTAGGAGCCATAGGAAGGGGATCGGCGAGGCTGCTCAGCTAGTGGCAGGTAGGGGATGAGGGAGGGAGTAATGAGAATGCTCCAAGGTCCCTGCTGGGTGGCAGGACAGAATGTGGCGCCATGCATCAGCAAAGGGGCCTCCGGGAGAGGAGCTGCAGGCCGGGGACGACGGGCTCAGTTTCAGAGTTTAGGATTTCTGCACTATCTTGGGATAAGGACTGGGAGTGGGCATTTGCAGGGGCTGGCTTGGGGCTCAGGAGAGATGGGCTGCACATAGAGATTTGCGGGTCATCTATTTTCAGGAAGTCCTTGAGGACATGAGTTAGGGTAAAAGCATCCAGACGGAATGTGGGTGGAATGATAAGAGAAAGGGGGCGTGGACGGAGCCCTGGAGGCCATGGAGGGCTCGGGAACAAGTGGAGAAGCAGAGAAAGAGTGTGATCAGGAGGCCAGAGGGAAAAGACAGGAGCTTCAAGCTGGGGGAGGGTGTGGCGGGCATAACCTAAAGGGTAGACTATATAAAAAGAGACAGAGAAGGTAGGAACTGAGAACCTCGTTCCCCGCCTCCTTCCCCACCGAGGGACAAGGTTATTACTGGCATCCCCAGCAAGCGTCCGGGAAGCCAGCCTCTCCCGGGCTAAGGACTAAGGGAAGGGGAAGTGAGAAACGGAGGCACTGTGTGTTCTTCCTCAAGAAGGGCCAGTCTCTGTTCTTGCTGATGTAACTTAGAAACAAAAAGTTGGGAAATATTTCACATGTAACAATAAAAAGAACACCCGCCATACAATTGACAGTAAACATTTACTGATTTGCTTCATGTTTTTATTTTCTGGAGAAATGAAACAGGACTAACTAGGGGTTGTATTTGAAACCCCACTTTTACCAACACCTGCCCCCCCAGCCTCCCCAATACTGTCCCTACCTCCGTTAGGTAGCCACCACCCTCAACTGTACAGTTTATACTTTCTTACCTAAGTTTGTATCCTGAAGCAATGCATACTATTATTTTGCATGTTTTTACATTTTTTTTAAAGATTTATTTTTTTAAGTAAACTATACCCAACACGGGGTTCGAACTCATGATTACGAGATCAGAAGTCACACACTCCACTGACTGAGCCAGCCAGGAGCCCTGCATGTTTTTAAATTTTAAATGATATGCTGAATAAATTTCTGCATCTTGCGTTTTTTCTTCCTCAGCACCATTTTGGAGATTCATTTATTTTACCATCCATAGCTCTCGTGCATTCATTTTACCTGCTGTATAGTATTCCTTTGTATGAATAGACGGCATATCACCCCTCCATTCTCCAGTTGGTGAACATTTAGCTGGCTTCTGATATTTTGCTCAGGCAAACAAGGTTGCAGTGATCATTCTTGGACATGTCTCTTGTACATGGGTGGGGATATTTCTAGGGTATATACCTAGACGTGGAATTTGCTAGGTCATGGGTTATCTGTTTTTTAATTTTACCTGATATTGTGAAATTGCTTGCCAATGTGATGCTACCAGTTTAAACCCACAGAAGCACTTGATAAGAATTCCACATATTTCACATCTTCCCTACCATTTTTTTTTAAGATTTTATTCATTCATTTGACAGGCAGATATCACAAGTAGGCAGAGAGAGGGGGGAAACAGGCTCCCCACTGAGCAGAGAGCTCAATGCGGCGCTCAATCCCAGGATCCTGGGATCATGACCTGAGCCAAAGGCAGAGGCTTTAACCCACTGAGGTGCCCACCAAAGCGCCCCACCAAGCCTGGAGCCCACCCTGGGGCTTAAACTCATGACCCAGGGGTGCCTGGGTGGCTCAGTGGGTTAAAGCCTCTGCCTTCCGCTCAGATCATGATCCCGGGTCCTGGGATCGAGCCCTGCATCAGGCTCTCTGCTCAGCGAGGAGCCTGCTTCCCTTCCTCTCTCCCTTCCTCTCTCTCTCTGCCTGCCTCTCTGCCTAATTGTGATCTCTGTCTGTCAAAAAAATAAATAAATAATCTTTTAAAAGATTAATTAAAAAAAAAAAACTCACGACTTAGAGATCAAGACCTGACCTGAGATCAAGAGCCAGACCCTTAACCAGCTGAGCCACCCAGGCGCCCCTTCCCTACCATTTTTAAATGTTACAACTTAATTTGGCCAATTTGACAAGTTTGAAATGGTATCCCCTAGTTTACTTTCCTTTGCACTTTCACAGGGCCACCAGCCATATAGTATAAGAGTGAATCCTTCAGTGTAGAGCTTGTGCACTGCACAACTCTAGGGGGCACTGTTCACATTGTAGTCTGAAAACACACTCTAGAGTTGGTGCAATGTGCAACGTATACAGTGGCCCTAAGTAACAGTAAGGATTTTCTGTTGTTCTCGTTCTGTTGGGCTGCTATACCTTACTAATTGGAAAAATTCTAAAGAGAGTTCTTTATTCTGGATATGAATTCTTTTTTAAATTTATATCTGTTGCGGGTGCCGGGGTGGCTCATTCGGTTAAGTGTCTGCCTTCAGCACGGGGCATGATCCTGGAGTCCTAGGATCAAGAGCAGGGAGTCTGGTTCTCCCTCTGATCACGCCCCCGCTGCCATGTTCTCTCTCTCTCTCTGTGTCAAATAAATAAAATCTTTTCCTAAAAATTTAGGAAAATATCTTTCCCTAAAAGATTTTATTTATTTGACAGAGAGAGACACAGCAAGAGAGGGAACACAAACAGGGGGAGTGGGAGAGGGAGAAGCAGACCTCCCACCGTGTGGGGAGCCCGATGTGGGGCTGGATCCCGGGACCCCGGGACCATGACCTGAGCCGAAGGCAGACGCCTACCGACTGAGACACCCAGATGCCCCAATAAATACTTTTAAAAAGTGTGTATCTGTTGCCAATGTGTTCACCTAATCTGTGGCTCCTATTCTGTTATAGTACCTTTTTCCTTATGCAAAATTTTCATTTTAATTAAGAAATGTAAATGTAATTAGCTTAAATGTTTCAGTTTTTTACTTTATTGTATTTTTTTTTAAAGATTTATTTGAAAGAGAGAGCAAGCGAAAGAGAGGGTATGAGTGGCGGGGGAGGAGGGGCAGAGGGACAGAGAGAAGACGACTCCGCTCTGAGCAGTGAGCAGGACATGGGGCTTAATCCCAGAATCTGGGATCATGACCTGAGCCGAAAGCAGACACTTAATAGACTGAGCCACCCAGCCACCCCTATTGTATTTTTTCTCTTGTCTAAGAACTCCTTGCCTATTCCAAAGTCACAGATATTCTAAATTTCTTTTCTAGATATTTTTTAAAAAGTTTTGCTTTTCCACACTTAAATCTTTAAGTCATCTTGGTGAAATATGAGGATCTATTTTTAAAAAATATTTAAGTAAATATTTACTATACCCAACATGGAGCTTGAACCCATAAGCTTGATCAAGTCGCACACTCTCCCGACTGAGCCCGATGACCCAGGATCTATTTTTTCCATATGTATAGCCAATGACAGAATCTGAGATTAAGGGGCACCTGGGTGGCTCAGTGGGTTAAAGCCTCTGCCTTCAGCTCAGATCATGATCCCAGGGTCCTGGGATCGAGCCCCAACATCGGGCTCTCTGTTCAGCAGGGAGCCTGCTTCCTCCTCTCTCTGCCTGCCTCTCTGCCTACTTGTGATCTCTTGTCTGTCAAATAAATAAATAAAATCTTTAAAAAAAAAAATCCGAGATTAACCAGTCCATCCTTTCCCTTTTGCTTTTCATGCTGTCACTGTTATATTTTAAACATTCGTCTGTCTCTGGGCTTCTGTTGTGTTTCCCGGTTTATTTGTCTATCTCTGTGCCATATGGTACAGTCTAATTAGTTAACTACTGCTAAGATAAGTCTCCCCAGCTTGTTTTTCTTAACACTTCTTGATTATTCTTGGCCTTTTGCTCTTCTAGATGGATTTAGCATCAGTTGTCAGATTCCACAAAACAAAACAAAACTGGCTGGGATTTTTACTGGAATTGCGTTATAGATTAATCTACAGCAATATGCAGCTTTACAATACTGGGTGTCCTCATCCTCAGATATTGGGAATATTAGTGTATCTCCTTTCATTTAGGTCTTCTTTCGTGTCCTTCAATAATGTTTTGTCATTTTCTCCATGAAGGTCTTAAATATCATATGAAATTTATTCCTATGCACTTATAGATGTTTGCTCTAACTGAGGAGATCTTTTTGCCTATTTTATTCCCTAATTGGTTACAGATGATATGTAGAAATAACATCCACATGTGTAACTCCTCTGGTACCCAGCAACCGTGCTGAACTTTATTTGTTTGAAGTTTTACAGATTCTCTTGGATTTTTCTGTAGACAATTACTGTCTACATATAAGAACACTTGAGTCGTCCTGTCTCATTTTTATGCCTCTCATCTACTTTTCCTCTCTTACTGTATTAGCTGGCTTTATGCCGGGACACGGTGAGTAGAAGCCCTGGTAGACTTTTTTTTTTTTTTTTAAGGTTTTATTTATTTATTTGACAGAGATCACAAATAGGCAGAGAGGCAGGGAGAGCGGGGTGGGGAGACGGAGGCAGGCTCCCTGCTGAGCAGAGCGCCCGATGCGGGACTCGATCCCAGGACCCTGAGATCATGACCTGAGCCAAAGGCAGAGGCTTTAACCCACTGAGCCACCCAGGAGCCCCTACCACATCTTTATCCATCCGTGTGTTGATAGACATCTGGGCTTGTTCCATAGTTTGGCTATTGTGGACGTTGCTGCTATAAACATTCGGGTGCACGTGCCCCTTTGGATCACTACATTTGTATCTTTAGGGTAAATGCCCAGTAGTGCGATTGCTGGGTCGTAGGATAGCTCTATTTTCAACTTTTTGAGGAACCTCCATGCTGTTTTCCAGAGTGGCTGTGCCAGGTTGCATTCCCAGTGTATGCAAGAGGGTAAGAGGGTAACAGTGTAAGTGTAAGAGGTTTCCCCTTTCTCTGCATCCTTGCCAACACCTGTCATTTCCTGACTGGTTACTTTTAGCCATTCTGACTGGTGTGAGGTGGTAGCTCAGTGTGGTTTTGATTTGTATTTCCCTGATGCTGAGTGATATTGAGCACTTTTTCACGTGTCTGTTGGCCATTTGGACATCTTATTTAGAGAAATGTCTGTTCATGTCCTCTGCCCATTTCCTGATTGGATTATTTGTTCTTTGGGTGTTGAGTTTGAGAAGTTCTTTGTAAATTTTTGGATAGTAGCTCTGTCATGTTCAAGTATCTTTTCCCGGGGGCGCCTGGGTGGCTCAGTGGGTTGAGGCCTCTGCCTTTGGCTCAGGTCATGATCCCAGGGTCCTGGGATGGAGCCCTGCATCGGGCTCCCTGCTCAGAGGTAATCCTGCTTCCTCCTCTCACTCTCTGCCTGCCTCTCTGCCTACCTGTGATCTCTGTCAAATAGATAAAATCTTTAAAAAGTAAAATCTTCTCCTATTCTGTTGGTGTTCTTTGGTTTTGTTGACTGTTTCCTTTGCTGTGCAAAAGCTTTTTAGCTTGATGAAGTCCCAATAGTTCATTTTTGCTCTTCCTTCCCTTGCCTTTGGTGATATACTACCCATTCTTGAGCTCAAATCTACCTGGTCATGATTGTTTTGTTTATTTAAGAGACAGTGAGTAAGTAAGTGAGAGAGCACAGCAGGAGGGAAGGTCAGAGGGAGAAGCCGACTTCCCACTGAGCAGGAAGCCCAAAGCAGCGCTCGGGTCCAGGACTCTGGGATCATGACCCAGCTTAACTGACTAAGCCACCCAGGTGCCCCGGTCATAACTGTTCTAGCACACTGCAAAATTTTATTTACTAGTATTTTATCTAGGATTTTTCTGTGGTGATAAATGAGATCAATCTGTAATTTTTCTCTTACGAAGTTTTGGCATTTGGATTTCAGTGTCAAATCAATTTGTGATCATTCATTTTCTAATCTCTGAAAATTTAAGAATGGGTTAGGGTATCCTTATATAGTTTGATAAAATTCATCTGTAAAACTTTGCTACTGTCTTTTAAGGACTGGAACTAGGGGAAACTAGATGCTACTTTTTTTTTTTTTTTTTAACTTTTCAAACCTTCATTCAGATGCTACCTCCTAAAGGCAAGATGGACAAATCCATTTTTATTGGTATTACAAATAAGGCTGCTTTCCTCAGTAGCTTGTTTTATAGATAACAGCTGTTCCCTCCTCTGACCCAAGAATACTTTCTAGTATCACTTTTTTAATTATTTGTTTATGTGTAGGTTTACCCCCATACTGTAAGCTTCTGGAGGATGAGCTAATGTTTGTATTCCTGTTTATGCCTCACTGTCCAGCAGTGTGAAGCACATTGTAAACAGAAAAAACAAACACCATGACATGATTTCACCCGGCCAACTGTCTTTCCTCTTAAATCTCAAGTCTGGTGTCTCCGCTGTCACTTGGTAGCGGTATAGCTATGAGAATTACATTACCTATATCTCATGAGTACCTTTTGAAAACTAATCTTAATAATATTTATAAATCATCTGCTATCCAACGAGAGCTTGATAAAAACTATAAAAATTTCTTTTAATTAAAAAATTTTTAAGTAAATCTCTATGCCCAACATGGGGCTCAGACTCAACGACCCAGTGATCAAGAGTCACATGCTTTCCGAACTAAGCCAGCCAGACACCCCTAAAAATTACTTTTTAAAAGAAAGAAAAACAGCGGGCTCTGGTGACCCTTGCTTTATTTTCCTCTTCCCCTACTATTTCTGTTCAGTTGCATTTGTGGGTTTGTGGTTGTGAAACAGAAACAGATCAAAATGCCTTTGGAAAACTAGCCCTCCCCCATTTCTCTACAATCCTCTTCTGTTCATACTGTTAAGGAGGGTTTTACCTTTCTTTCCCGCCAGTCCCTGTCTCGGGCAGGAAGGGTGAGGGGCTCTTTGGTAATTCAAGTGAGGCTGGAGTCCCCCAGGGGACTTTTGACACTGCCCTCCGAAGAAATGCTCTTCCACTGGATTTGCTACACTGCTGGGGCCACTCCGCTGTCACATGAGAGGAGTCTGCC